>NW_026057580.1:112153071-112415128 GCF_023721935.1 Panthera uncia | reverse complement strand
CCCCCCCCCCCCCCGTGCACAGCAGGTGTTAGACTGCCCCCCATGCACAGCAGGTGTTAGCCTGCCCTCCCCAAGCACAGCAGATGTTAGCCTGCCCCCCCATGCACAGCACGTGTCAGCCTGCCCCCCACCATGCACAGCAGGTGTTAGCCTGCCCCCCTCCATGAACAGCAGGTGTTAGCCTGCCCCTCCCCACCATGCACAGCAGGTGTTAGCCTGGGATAATAGCAGAGAGGAAGGAGCACACAGGGAAATCCCAGTGAACTTCTAAGTAAATCATCTTTTCCCGGATGATTTATGGCATTGCTGAGCTGGAATCACAGACTAACACAACCTCTAGGGCAAAGGAGCCAATGAAGAGAATGCTTGCTAACAGAATGGTACGAAGCAGGGGGTCCTCAAATTATTTTCCCTGCACACCCCATACAAAATTTTGAAAACCGTGTACCTCCTCACAAGCATTTAAGTTCATCTGTACATTTCTTCCTAGGTGTTTGCAAAAAAAATGACATTTCTTGAATGTAAATACTGACCTTTTTTTTTTTTTTTCCAAGAAGTAAAATAGCACTCCTTTGAATGACTGAAGTAGGATCTAAACGCTGCAGGGATTCGATATCCACATCACTCACTTTATAAATATGTGCACAAGATCTTTACCAGGGAATTCGCGTCATGCCTTTCACTCTGGCATTCCCAGTCCACTCCCCACCCCACTCCCCATCCCCAAAGCACCATGTTTTCATGTTGGGAGATATTTAATGGGTCACCTAGTATGTATCTCTGTTACCAGAATATGTGCAAAATTTTTAAATTCTTTAAATTTCTTTAGAAACAGGGTGTTCTACTGTTATTATCTTCCCTGGGTTCTCATTAAAATGATTAGTACTAGGGGTGCCTGGGTGGCTCAGTCAGTCAAGTGTCTAACTTGTGATTTCAGCTCAAGTCATGATCTCACACTTCCTGAGTTCAAGCCCTGCATTGGGCTCTGGGCTCACAGCGGGGAGATTCTCTCTCCCTCTCTCTCCACCCCTCCCCTGCATGCGTTTTCTCTCTCTCTCTCTCTCTCTCTCTCTCTCTCTCAAAATAAATAAACATTAAAAAAAATTAGTGATTAGTTCTACACAATCAAAACAACAAGAATACCTTGCAAATTTTGATGAATAATCATCAGACAAAAAGCCAAATGTCAATGGTAATGCACATCTGAATGACATGAACAAATGCTAGCGGCCTCTGGGATGAGGGAGAGTTCAGTGCAAATTCTTTTTCTGTATTTAATTTTTATTAATATGCACTAAATAACTTTGTTCCTATGAGTAGATTATAATAGAAGTCTTTTCCTAGCAGTGTCATTCCATTTTAAAAAACTCATTTGCAGGTATATGCCAGAAAATGTCACAATGGTCTATCATCAAAAACTATTTTTAATTTTCAAATTTTGGGAAGCAAACAATTAGAAACAAAAGAATTTATTACCCTGCCAGCATAGTAATGCACACTTTCAGTTTCTGGGAAGTATACCAAAAAGGCTTTATGAGGCTCTAACAAGTAACTATTAATTATACCTTTATTTTGTAAATTTAGAAATCCTTTGTTTACTTTAATATATTCAGAGAGGACTGAAAAAAATCTCAATATTGTTATTTTTAATATACCTTTGCCAGTAAAATCTTTTGATGCAAGTATTTGGCAAACTCAGTCCTCACCATCAACCCAATCAACAAGATCGGACCAAGTGGATTTATTTTTTGATGTAAATAACCATGCTAATATGAATTCCGAAGAACGTTGTGAATGTCACTAAAAATAGATATCCACCTCGCAAGACGTATTATGAAACTCAGGATCAGAATGACAGTGTCTGTTAATTTAACCATTTCATAATGCTTAAGAAACAAGAATAAACTATTCTGGTACTAAATTTGTAATAAAGGAATATTATATGTAGGTGAACTTATGTTGTTTATGAAACAAGGATGGCCTGGAATCCCTTGATATTGCCTGGGTGTGCACATATTAAATGCATTTTGGTGTTAAGCATCTGTGAATTATTAAGAGCCATATGCAATAATTCAGAAATGACTCCATCAATAATCGGACTTTTTCTACATATTTAAAGAAAGGCATATAGGTATGTATATATGTGTATATGCATATATAAAAATATATATGTATATTTCTGGTTCAGCAGCCAGCATATCATTTTATTTTTTCGTTAATAGGAGGTGGAAATAGTAAACACCATAATATGAAATACAGTGAGTATTGACTATTCTTAAATATTTTATGATGTGATTCAAAATAATACAGGTTTTGGGGTGCCTGAAGGCTCAGTCAGCTAAGCATCTTGGTTTCAGCTCAGGTCATGATCTCATGGTTTGTGGGTTTAAGCCTCACATCAGGCTCTGTGCTGACAGTACGGAGCCTGCTTGGGATTCTCTCCCTCCCTCTCTCTCTGCCCCTCCCCTGCTTGTGCACTAAATCTAAAAGGAACCACGTCAAATTTTATCTGCAGATTTGATCCAGTACAAAATGTAAAAATTTGATAGTCCCTGAAAATATTTAAGTTACATTGAAAAGAATGAGCTGTTTCAACTGTTCAAAATGTCTTTCTTTCCAGCTAGTGTTACACCCTAGGAATGAGTATTGAGACTTACCCATCATAATTGCTTACATTGAATACATGGGGGGAAAGCCATTTCAGCATTCAGTAGTTGTCACCCATTTTCTCTCTTCACTCAGAATCCTCCCCAAGAGCAGTGCATTTACTGACAATAGGAGAAAGAAAAGGTTACACCATTAAACAAAAATTGAGCCAAACCTGCTTTCCTCCCCACTGCCCACATTCTACAATATGCCTGAGTTTGGAACATCCTAATGAGGGAAAAAATTCCCCATATAGGTCACCTGCTTCATGCTTAAGTGCAATTTCTAGAAGACCTGGAAACACCTCAAGTGCTAAGGTGGGTCTTTCATGCCTGATTATTTCCTCAAAGAAGCTTTGCCCAAAATAGATTTTAGAATCATCCTCGTTTGGTGCCCAGGAGATTTTTTCCACCCCAGTAGTGAGAGTGCGGAAGGTGAAGGTGTCTTGCTTTTGCAAAGTAGAAGAAGGGCTATTTTTAAAGGAGGAACATGGGAAAGGAAAACCCACATGAGGCCAGGATCCAGTGCACCCAGAAATGGAGGCTCTGAAATGGATTCCCTTAAACTCGTTGTGCTTGGAAAAGTCTTCTCACCATGCCCCAGGGGTCCAAGGTCACTTGTGTAAGCGCTCTATGGTGATGCTGTTGACCCAGTGAGGCTCACAGGTGCCTGTGGGAGACCAGAGGTGGGCAACTCCAGTACCTGTTTGAGTCCAGGCCGCCTGGAGGTCGTCACTGCCTGGTGCCAACTGATGTCATTGTCATGGTTTCGCCCACAGCTACATCTCAGAGCTTCAGAGTCACAGCTGGAAGGGACCTGAGACATCTTCTGATACAGATCTCTGATTTAAGAGATGAGGAAGCAGAGGCCTGGGGGCTCAGTGACATGCCAGCCAGAATGAGAGGCCCATCTGGGGCACCCTTTTGAGCATGCTCTCTGGATTCTGGGTTGCTGATGGATGACACCAAAGATTAGAATCATCTGGCAAAGAAGCTCCCTGCTCCCAGCACTTGGACTCTCATTTCCAATTAGCTGCTGACGGATGGGGACCACAGGAATATCCCAGGGGGACCTCGGACTTTAACTACTTTGTCTAAATTACTAACCCAGCCTCTGAAGTATTTCTCAGGAGCATTCTGAGGAAAAAGAAGATAGAAATAGATTTTTGCACTCCCCCTTTTTACTGTATATTATGCCATATGTGTTTAGGAATAATTCATTGAGGAATGAAAAATTATTTTCAGTATTTCCCAATTTTTTTTTTTGCAATTGGTCTTCTATTTCAGGTATCAGAGCTAAGGCCAACACCATGCATAGTAGGATAATCAATTAACCACACTCTCTGATAATCCCTGATTATCTGATGGTCACTTGTAGGAAAGTGTTTGGGGGGGGGGGGGAATAAAGACTCCGAACAGGAATAGACTGAACCACACTCGTGCCTGACAGATCCCAGAGTTGGGAAATGAAGGTCCAGCTCCTCCATGGGCAACAGAAGGCTACTTTTTTTCTCCCTCCATCAGTGCCTCCCAGTAGCCTTGAGCAGTCCTCTCTAAGAACAGAGGCAGAGTTCTTAATGGTCTTCTGACCTAGCATCCTACTTCGAAAGAAGCCAGAATACAAAGTAGAGAAATCTCCAAAGGTCTCTCACATTTCTGCATGATTTGCAAGAAGAGGCACAGACTATCTTTCCAAGGATATTTGTACAGGGGTAGTAATACTATCCCCTTCCAGAGCAAAGGGTAAGTTTGCTGATAATAAAGATAATATCTCTCTTTGGAGATAAGAGCAGGCTGGCTCACTGCCTGTTATAAAAGACTTTGGATTCTCTAAGCTCAGGGTTCCCCACCTGTAACACCCACTGCCCATGCAGATACCACCTGGGTCCACCTCATAGCACCTTATGAGAGCTGGGATTTGGAGGATCAGCACAAGAATAAAGATATCACTGTGAATAATACATGATCCTTTGTCTCTGACCCAGGAGTCTCTTATCTTCTGCCATGATCCATGAATCTAGGCCAGGCTAACTTGTTAGTTTTCGGGGAGGGCCAGACTTCAGACCCTCTTGACAAGGGTCAAGTTCTTGACAAGTCAGTTCCTGACAAGAATTAAAATGCAGTTTCCTGCCGATAGCGTTTCCAGTCACTCAAACACTTGTCCTCACTAGGGGACAATTGTTCTGCCCACAGAATGAGTCCAGAACTCACCTTCCTCCCGCATACCCTTAGGCCTATGCCTCTTCCTAGACTCCTTTTCCCCATTAGTCAGCTGTAGCCTGGACCTGAGACCTGCCAGTGACTGGTCTCTGTGATTCACAGGACAGTGACTTACCCTCCACATTCACAGTCTCCCAATTTCATCTCACAGATCTTTTTCTTGGCTGCGCCCTGTCTCCTCCATCCCTACTCTGCTCTGCGTATCCCACCTGAATATCTCAGTAGCCTCCTGTCATGAAATGTAGCCTCAACCCCCCAACCACCCTCCGCAAGCCACCAGAACCTGTATGCAGCTCTGTGCTGGGACTCGGCTCCCTGCCCTGCACCTAACCAGGGTCTTGGCTCCAGGGATCAGCCCACCGCCCCATGCGGCACACTTTGTCCCTCCCTCACCCTTGCATCCTGTGTCTCACACCCACACATAAGCAACACTCACACACTATTTTATTGTAATGACCTGCTTACTTGCCCACACCTGGCAATCAGCTCCCTGAGGGCAGGAACCTCGCCTGCCTTGTCCCCAGTATATCCCACACTGAGGCCAGCACCTGGCATGCATCACACACTTGGTCAATATTTGTTGGGTGGATTTATAAATGAGTAAATTGGCAAATGAGCAAGAATACAGATGTTTTCTCTTATATGCCATGCAGTGTGATATTGGTGATCAGAGCATTAAGGGAAAGGTATATATCTCAGGGCACGTTCAAGGTCAGTAAATGGTCTGTCTGTAGGTGTCCTGCCTAAGGGAAGTATCACTTCAGCACATTTTAAATGATCTCTTGGTCATGAGCAAAGTTACCCCCCTTCTTGAACCAGCAAACCTGAATAGATATGCCACCATTCCAATCTTAGGGCATAAAAGTAAACCTGCCCGTCAGGAAGAAGGTGGGGAGGAGCCAAGCACCCTGGGCCATGGGTCAGCTCATGCCATAGGCCTGGTTAGCAACACTGGCAGAATGGCCACATAGTGCTTACACAGCCATCTTTCTAAAAAAAACATGGTTTTAAATATGTGCATGTGCACACACACACACAAGAAGATGGAGGTCTTCAAAGGTAGAAGTACTCAGGTAGAAAAATAAAAGAAAAATATGAATGTGTGTTTCATTATGAACCTTAATATGTGTCAACTGTAGATTGTTGAGTCGGGCAGGAACAGTTGATCGCAAATTACCCTTCAGACACAGGAAAACACAGAACACAGCAAACCCTCTAAATGACCAAACACAGCCATAATGTAACACACTTAGAAACAGAAGAAGGCTCAATGACCCTTCTGGTCGCTGCCCTGGAAGTGGTCGCCAGCGACACCGTCTGTCTTCCTTCGATGCTGGTGTGGCTGATGAAGGCAGCAGAGCCCAGTGATTCACAAGGTTCCATCCACTTCCCCGACCCCAGCGGTGTGAATAGCCCCTCTGTCCATCTCTGCCAGCCCCAGCAGGAATTTGACACCTTTCACCATGAGATGTCATTAAGTCATCACCCTCTGTATGGGGACATGCTGGAGTCCTTTGATAAAGGGTTGAATTCTTTTAAAGCAATTATTAATGTATTTCATTCAGAATGTTAGTAAAGAAAGAACTTGGCCTATAAGGCACTGGGATCAAGATTTATGATTTTGAGGAAATGCTCCCCATTGGACAAGTACCAGAGTGTGATGTTTGGAGAGCATCACTTACAGGTGAACCAAATACCAAGCTCCATGGAGACTCAGGCTGCCAACAAACCCCCTTCTGCGATGATGGGCGTGTCCCCCTCTGCTAGGACCTTCCAAGCACCTCTCCAAACCAAAAACTTCTTTCCAGTGGTGGACACTTCTGCTTTTGGGTGCATTGATAGGATTTATCTTAGTCTGAAATAGTGCCTAGACAGAAGTGGTTTGCTTCATGTATGAGAGGAGGCAACACAAACCGCTGAACACAACCTATGTTAATCTGCACATCGCAAGTGAAATGGGAGACTTGTTGAAAGGCCTACAGGGGCGCCTGGGTGGCGCAGTCGGTTAAGCATCCGACTTCAGCCAGGTCACGATCTCGCGGTCTGTGAGTTCGAGCCCCGCGTCAGGCTCTGGGCTGATGGCTCGGAGCCTGGAGCCTGTTTCCGATTCTGTGTGTCTCTCTCTCTCTGCCCCTCCCCCGTTCATGCTCTGTCTCTCTCTGTCCCAAAAATAAATAAAAAACATTGAAAAAAAAAAAAAAAAAGAAAGGCCTACAGTTTATCCTTCCATGACATTCGTTAAATGCAACTATTATGGAGGACTTTGTGTATCAATCTGAATACCCCCAGGCCCACCAAACGCCTAAATGTAGAAAACAATGGAAGCCAAGCAACTCTGTCCTTAAGACAGATAAGTGATAGACGATAGATGGATACTAGATTATAGAATGATGATAGATATCTTAACATCCGTATCTCAAAATGCCTTGTAATTACGTTTCACATGTCAGATTTCATGTAATAATTGCTAATTATTAGCAACTCAGACAAGAGATAGGCTTATGATATTGCCCCTTAAATTCTGTGGCTTTTTCAGTAATTCAGAGGAATTTAAAAAAAAAAAAAAAAAAAAAAAAAACCAACTCACTGAGCCAGGCCTATCTGAGTTCTCTCCCAGCTGAGTCTTCTGTCAGCCGGTACCTTGGGTAGCTTATACAACTTTTTTTGGAGTTTATTTATTCATTTTTTGAGAGAGAGCACGGGCAGGGAAGCGGCAGAGAGAGAAGGAGAAAGAGAACCCCAAGCAGGCTCCGTGCTGTCAGTGCAGAGCCTGATATGGAGCTCAAACCCATGAACAGTCAGATCATGACCTGAGCTGAAACCAAGAGTCAGAAGCTTAACCAGCTGAGCCACCCAGGCGCCCAAGCTTATTCAACTTCTAAGGCCTTGGATACTTAGAGGCAGTGGGTATTTCATTTTCTCTCTTCCTTTTTATTAATTTCCTTTCTCTTCTCTTCCTCTTTTTGAATTCATTTTATTTTTAATTTTCCCCTCCTGCCTCATATTATTTTCACACCCCTACAGCTTGTATTCAGACTCTTCATTAATAACCTGGATGGCTATCCCTCATCCTCATTAATTCCCCCTGAACATCCCACTTGGGAACGCATTACGGTCATCCCTACCCACTTCTGACACCAAGGACTTGTCTTCAGAAGGATGAGGGGACAGACCACTGTAGCTCACAGAAATCCTGTGGGCCCACTCATCTCCTGAGGAACAGAGGCACCAAGTGAATATGAAGAGATTAGTGCATCTAATGAGTTGAATCTGTATTATACATACATAAGACCATATTGTATAAAACATGAACTCTTGCGTGCTTGGACAAATGAGTCTCCTCACAATCCTTTAAGAACGTGTCTGCCCCCAAATGCAGTTGCATTCTTGACTTCCATCAGAAGATAGTTCACTGGGGGGTGATGAAACACCTTGCTTTGTCTGAGACGGAAGTAGCTGTAGCCACTAGTCCATGGTCTGGTCTATCAAAAATGAAAAACAAGTAGGGGCGCGTGGGTGGCTCAATCGGTTAAGCCTTCGACTCTTGATTTTCGGCTCAGGTCGTGATCCCAGGGTTGTGAGATCAAGCCCCATGTAGGGCTCCGCATTGGGCGTGGAGTTTAAGATTCTCTCTTTCTCCCTCTGCCCCTCCCCAACTCATGCTCTCTTTCTAAATAATAATAATAATAATAATTTAAAAATGAAAAGCAATTAAACGGAATCACTGCCTGGATTCTGATCTCAAAAGATGAGGGATATTGAGAGACTTTGGGACTAGCCTTGGATACAGATTGAGCCACAGACCTAAAGCCATCTCTCCCTGAAGTTCATCTCAGTGCCTGATGAATAAGCCACTGGAATCTTTTATGATGGATTGTGATAGACAAGAATAGCAAGAGTTACAAACTTTCATATGGGATTTTAATGTATGCAGTGACAATATTCCAGAGGCCACATTTTGATGGGGGTGGGGCGGGTAAAGCAAAGCCATGAAATGAAGAAACACAGTGTTCTCAGTACAATCTACCCCCTGCTGTACAGGTTTCGGTGGACTTGGGACTCTGTAATCAAACCAGCTAGTCTGAACCCCAGCTCTGTCACTTATTAACAGAGGAAATAGTTACTTACCTCTCTGGGATACAATTTTCTGCTATGTTAAAGTGTATATGTGTGCATGCATGTGAGTGTGTGTAAATTGTGTGTGTGTGTGTGTGTGTGTGTGTGAGAGAGAGAGAGAGAGAGAGAGAGAGAGAGAGACCAGGAGAGAGAAATACCTAGTTAGATAGGTATTAGATAAATCTCCACAAAGATTCACAGAAATAAAAAGAAACCCCTAGGCAGGACATATATAACATATGCCTATGATTAAGCTGGGAACTCACCACCACTTTCTTAAACACCTACAGACAAAGAAGGTCCCCTAATCCCCCTCCACAACCCAGTCCCACTCTTCAGAGCATTTTTAACGAGGAAGTTCTGCCTGTATCTTAGCAACTGTCTCTTCAAAGTTAAGATACAGAACGGTTTCATGTCACCCAAAGCCCCTCCACTGGCTTATCCACTGGAGCCACTACTCCAGGATAAGTAATATTCATTCCTAGATACTGGAATTCCTTCGAGACTTTGACTGTTCTCAGTAGGTCTGCTTAAATCCTCTCCAAACCCTCCACTCCCCATTTTGGTACAAGAGGTGGCCACAGTGCTATGACGACTCTCTAGGGGAAAGTTATGGACATGCTGGCAGGTCCTATGGGCCGTACTCCAGTCTGCAAGATACCTTCGTGCTTCATCAGTGAACATCTCTGCCTTGTGCATATATAGTCTATAAACTTAAAAAAAAAAATTTAATAGCAAAAACTGTATTCATTCTACTGATATTTATCAGCACTGCCTATGTTCCAGGTATTTTTCTGGTCAATAGATATACAATAATAAAACCCAAAGTCCCTGCCCTCTTATAGACAGATGGTGGTGACAAATGACATCCTCTAAGGGGTGAAACTGGTGGGGTGGTGGGGACACAGGGAGGGTGCTCTGGTGAGAGCACTTAGAGAAGACCTCTCCAAAGAGGCAACTTTAACCTGAGATCAGCAAACTTCGTGAACCCTAGCCTGCGATTGACAAGCAATCTAAATCTGCAAATGTTTTGCTTGTCATTGGCCCCAAATCAAGGAATTTTAAGATGTGCTTTGTCATCTGCGTTACGGAGCTTGACAAACGCAGACTATTCACCATTCAAATAAGTGTTCTTCATGCATGGATAAGTGTACAAGTTTTCCCAAATAAGATTCAGACAGTTACAATGCGTAACTGAATCACAGCACTCACCTCCCTGTTATGCACATGTAAGCCAAGAGTTACAAAATATCCATCTACTGTTATCCACTGGCTTCCTGACACCCTGTATATGGGGAAGCAGAGTAAAGGCATGATGATAACCGTTCAGATTCTAGAGAAGAAAAACGGTCTTTAATGCCCTGCTGTTCATTTCGGGGGCAGATTTTCTCCAATGAGGACGTCAAACCAGACTCATGTGAGGATGTCGTAAATTAAGGATGCTGATATCCCCCAACCCGCTGCACTTGTCAGGTCTGTTCTGAGAGCGCCACTGCTCTTGATGAATCAAGGCCTTCCGTTGTCAGTGCATTTCTCACTTAATACGATACTGAGATGTGAGTGGATTTATTGGAAATATAAATGCTTTCTAAAAGCCACAAATAAAATGTCTGAATGCATGCCCAGCCTGTCTCCTATTTTGGTCCACATGCTGTGAGTGATGTGGCAGTTGATGCCTGCTACACTAGAAGAGGGCTCTCCTTGGCAACGTGATCATTGGCATCATCCCTGTTTATTTATGCACGTCTGGAATGCAAGGCCAGCACGTGACTTCTCATCTGGAAGTTGCCAGCCTAGAAGAAGTAGCTTTAAAATACAAGTCATTTGCCTCCTGGACATTTTTTTTCCTTTTCCTTCCTTCCTTCCTTCCTTCTTCCTTCCTTCCTTCCTTCCTTCCTTCCTTCCTTCCTTCCTTTCTCCTTCTTTCCTTCCTTCCTTCTTCCTTTCTTTCTTCCATCCTTCCTTCCTTCCTCCTTCCTTCCTTCCTTCCTTCCTTCCTCCTTCCTTCCTTCCTTCCTTCCTTCTTCCTTCCTTCCTTCCTTCCTTCCTTCCTTTCTCCCCTTTTTGAATTTCCTCCTTTTCCATAGTTTTTTCAGTACAGAGAAAAGGCACATAGTAAGGAAACAAGAAATTGGAGTATAAACAGAAAGAATATGTAGAAGAATATAGGCATTGGTCAAAGAAAGAGAAGAAATAGGCATAAGGTTAATTTTCTTGGGATTTTGTTTTTATCCTTGTTTTCTCCAGGTTTTTTTTGTTTGTTTTTGGTTGATGTTGTTTGGCTTTGGGTGCTGAACTGAGATGGAATCTAGGTTAGTATCTTTGATGTGGACCCCTCTTTGATTAGAGGCCTCTTCTTATGCTAACATTAGGCACTTTAATTTCCCTCTAATTTATGGTCTCTTTAGAACAGTACACAACATCCAGGATTGGAAACAGGACCAAGAGGCAGATTTAACTTTCTGGTCTAGCTCCCTTCTGTGATCTCAGGGGCCTCTTGCATGGTGCTGGGGGCATGGAAAAAGGAACGTCATCTGTAGAAGTTACAACATATTCTCTAAGCACCCCCACGCTGATCCTTCTTAATTTTTAGTGAAGATTAAATGTAATTACTGCATGGGCTCGGGGCATTGGTTATGACCCAGCAAGCAGTTAAACTCCAGGCATAACTGCCAATACCCAACTCCCTTCTGACCACTTTTCTACAACTTTTGAATGGAGATTCTGCACTCACTAGTTAATTGTTTAGAAAAGACTGATTTTTGCTATTCAGAGTATCCTGAGTACCTCCATATATGTTGAGAATTTAGTGTGTTTAAATTAATATGTAAGTGCCCAAACCTAAGTACTCATTCAAAACAGCAGTGAGTAGTAAGTGCTTGGACTTTTCCTGGTTGTGGATTCTGGCAGGCCTCAGCATCCCCGGGGCTGCCTGGAGGGTTGACACTCATCCAGATGAACTTCAGGTTATTTTCTTACACCATCTCTCAAAAGCACAAGGAAAAGGAAGACTCCCTTTCTCTGTGTATATTCTTTCCAATGACTGTCTTTTGGTCCGTCCCGTGTTCCTTCAATGGCTCAGGTACAAAAGTAAAGTTAGCAGGGGATACGAATTTCAGAAAAGTAAGAACTTCAGTGAGTGGATTTACAACTCCATGGTGCTGAGGAAGATCATGAATTCTATAGCACATTCTTTAATGTGGCAAAATGGGAAAAACGTAAGACCCAGCATACTGCCATATCTGGGTTCAAATTCTCTCTTCAATTATGTTACCTTGGACATGTAACTTAATCTCTCTAGGCCTTAATTTCCTCATTTGTAAAACCAAGATGTTAATATCAAAACGAAATAAAACCACTCATCATATCAAAAGCCCATCAGCTCTGCCTGGTACCAACAATTGACATTTGTAGTAATTTGTATATTGTCACTTGAAACCTGTAAATAAAGCAGCTTTAGAACTTTGCGGAACTTAGCTTATCTGCACGTAGAGGTGTTTCTTTAACTACCTTTATAGAAATGTGAAAGTTAAACGAAATGTGGGTAAAATGGGTAGCACAGTGTGAAACAATGGTGGCTGTCCTCTTGGTTTAATGCCAGGGTGAAGCCCCTTTCCCTTCCAGGCTTTTCTGTTGTCACTTCCCTTGGTGGGGTGTAGAGTCTCTCTTCTGCTCCTTAGACTAATACTGCCAGGTTGCCCACACTTTCCAAGGGAAAGCCATTCAGCTGTGTCTTGTCTCTTTCCTGCCTCAATGTTCAGATTTCTAAAAGCCCCCTGAGGTCTTTGCAAACTCAAATGCACATTGTCGTCATTGTCCAGCACACCCTGTCCCCAGTCCTGTTCCCAGCTGTCAGCAGCAACAAGGTGCCTGGCTGCTGTCCCTCAGAGGAGGGTCTGACTCCCCTGGCGCTCCACCCCCCAGCCACATACACCCTCGTCAACATCTCAGATGCCCAAACTCACTCCCTTTCTGGAGCCTTTGAACTCTGCTCAGAAGCTGTCCGCCACCAAGCACGAGCCACTCACTCCTCCTCCCCTAGACAAAACCTACCCATGGCTCAGCTCTCCCTTTGGAAGGAGCCTTCCATCATCTCTGATTAGGCTGAGGATTCCCTGGAACTGGGCTCCGTAGGATTTCATTCCCACCAAATGACGAAGGCTTCCCTAAATGCCCCGTAGTGTCAGTGGTGGAAACTGAACACTTCCATCTTTGAAAACTGCTGAAGATGAACACCTGTTCCTCACTGCACACTTGAGAGGAGGCTATTTACCGCTCACCTGTCATTATTTATTTACCTACTTAAATTTAAAATGCATCATGTCTCTTACACGCCAGGCCCTGGGCTAGGAACTATCACAGACACACCCTTTCCAATCCCTAGAGCAATCCCTCTCGGAGGCATCACTCTCCATGTGCCAGTGGGGGAGGTGGAATTCAGAGAGGGTGAGCAAACCACCCAGGGCACCACAGCCTAAGGGGAGGAGCTTTTGGTGTAAACAGAATCAAAAGTCAGAGGAAAGGTCATCTGTGTGGTGGTGAGGAATTTGGCTTCTAGGTCGATATCATCTGGGTTGGTCCTACCTCAATGGCTACCTAACATCACCATCTTCCTCAAGCCTCTGTTTCACCATATGTAAAATGGGTACATAAGAGGGGGGCTAAGTGAGATATGTCTGCAAAGCATATAACTCCAAGCCTAGCGCATTATGCTCGATGAGGGATCAGTGTATTATTTTCATTACATATACATGTGTTCTTTATTAATTTAACAGTTACTGGGTGAATATATAATTCTATATCCATGGTGTAAGTGATGTGTTTGCATTTAAAATACTTTCAGAGACTTGCTTTAATAATGTTTGATTTGCATGTGTTTCTACGCAGGCAGCAGTAGGTATCATTTTCTGACTTGTGCTGAAATACTGGAACCCTCCATTGCGCGTATCTGTAAATACCAATGTACTTTATAAGCAAAATCAATCGCCAAATGTTTATAGGGTCAGGCAGTTAGATGTGAGGTACAAATATGGTTTAGAAGGAATTCTTACAATGGTGCTGAAGTTCTAGAAGCAAATACGACGTGGGAGGCCATAGAAAGAGTGAATTGTTGTTCACACTTCAGCTTTGATTTGGAGACACCTGTGAAAGAAAATAATCCTTTCCCAGTACTTACTGGTTATTTTATTTCCAGAAAACATGCTTGTTATTTTAGCCGAGGCAATTGCCTTGGCTTTCCTCTATGGTTTATGGTAAATGAACAGTGACACCTATTGGTTGAAGATGATAATATTTGTTTACTAGGAAAAGCTACCATTCTCGCTTAGCTGTGTATGTATGATCCCCAAAATAATGCCTAATGTTTTCATTTCAGGGGGCAAAGAGCCAACACCAGAGTTTGAAAGAAAAAAATCAAACCACATAGAGACAGATACATGAATATAGGCAAATTCACTTTCTGGTATGAAGATTGCTCTTTTCTCCTCCAAAATTGTGTGTGTGTGTGTGTGTGTGTGTGTGTGTGTTTTCCATAAAAATAGGCTCAACAGAACTGCTCCAAGTGGTTTAGTTCAAGTGCCAAGTAAAAATGTTGGCTGAGTCACCTGTTTTTCTTCTCTACATCGATTAAACAGATTGGCAGAGATTTCTCTACACTATTTGTCTAGCTCATTACATATTAATATTTCCAAAGTATATTTTCCCTCTCTGTAACTTTGTTATTCAAATATTTTTATTGACATGCAATGATCCCTTTTCAAGATGGCATCATCAACTTGACTGACAGTTTCATCCTGAAAGTTTTCGTTAGGATAATCAAGTTCAGAGAAGACAACACCATGCTGGCTGTAGGGCGGCGGCGGGGGCAGGGGGGTCACACTGTAATCTCATGTCTGGTGCCACAGAGCATGAAGAGTAGAGAAAGGATGGCCAGGGGGCTCAGACTCACCCAGGTCCAAATCCCCATGAAAAGCAAGTGAGGCAGGCTCCCTGGTGTCACTGTCACCGGGGGTGGGTCACTGACTCCAGCTCTAAAGCAAGCCCGGGCCTGGAATGCAAAGTAAGTCAGACTTCATTCCTCCAGCTCAGCTTTGCCTGGGGCCCTGCACTTGGGGAATTGTTGGACATTGTTGACTTACCAAAGCCTGTATTTTTGTCCAATTTCATTCCCCGTGTGTAGAGGTTAACGCCCAAGGCGGGCAGGAGGGATGAGTAATGGAAAGCCCAAATCTCTGACACCATGTTGTGAAAGCTATTACCTGAGTTTTCACATCTGTAAAAATGTCTGACTTGCAGGACGGTTAAAGTTACAGGAGACAGAAGATATGTTACCCCCAGCCCAGGGCCTGGTGAGTAACAAACACAGGCTCCTTTTTTCTTCCTCCTTATAAGACACAGATCTCATTCTCAGAGCTGTGTGGGAAGATAAATTTATACATTTTATGTCAGAAATTAAATAAGTGAAATATGGCCCTAAAGTCATTGGATCAGTGACCATCAAGAACCAGTCGCCTAAACTTTAGACCCACAGGCAAGTCCTATCCTCACTCTCGACCAGGGTCTAGAGAAAGCAATGGGCCATCAGCCCTCTAGGCTCATAGGAGTGAGCACAACCACACTTCACTCTTCTTCCTTGACTCTCTCCCCCCTCCAGGCTCTCTCCTCTGTCTTCCTTCTCTTTCTTGCTCACCCTATCCCACAGCCTTAACCACTTGCATACAGATGGCCTCCCACACCAAATCTTACATCCTGACCTCTCTGCAAAGCCTTCAATCCTCCATTTACAGGGCCTGCTGGACATCTAGACAGGGAGGTCCCAAGGAGAAAAGGCCTCTGGGCAGGACAGATGGGTGGTAAATGTAGGTATAACAGCGTTGACCCACCAGAGCAGTCATGGCACAAAATAATTGATCCAAGCCCTCAGCCAGCCCCGCCAGATGCTAAAAGGAGCTCTAAATCTCCAGGACTTGTCTAGAAGCAATTCGTCTTTTTTCTGCTTAGAAATACAGGTCATTCTTTTTTGCTTATGTTGATAAGATTAAGAGCTAATAGGCAGCATGTATTTTTTCCTATCTGACTGTTAGGAGCTCCTAAGGAAAGCTTGTCTCTTATGAAGCAGCAGGCACTGGTGGGCTTGGGTAGAGAGGAAGGGGTACTGAATAAGAGCATGTTTCAATTTCCGTCAGTCTGTCTCGGTTTGAATTTGGACACCAAGAGCGCCTGGCTGGTCACCAGAGTGACTTTGGGTGAGTGTTTAATGACTCTGGCCTCATTCATGCCTTGATTGAACAAATATGCATTGGGTGCCATCTGTGTTCTAGGTATTGGGGATGCATTAGTAACCAAAAGAAGCAAAGATCCTGGCCCTCATGACTTAACATCAGTCCAAGAACAAGAAGCCCCGTAAATAATTAAATTGTCCAGATGTTAATGCAGCATTGGCAAACTTTTTCTGTAAGGTTCAGATAGTAAATATTTTGGACTTGAGGCCACTGGTCTCTGTTGCACGACTCAACTCTTCCCTTGTCGTGTGAGAGCCGCCATAGCAAAACACAACGGAGTGTGTGGCTTTGCACCAATAAAAGGTTATAAAGTCCTAACTGCCCCTGTGTCGGAGCATGGCACTCACTATGAGAAGGGAAATGGTAGGCTGTGAGGAGAAGGGCCAAGCTAGGAAAGGCGGTTTCAGCATGGAGTCAGGTGATCACAATGAACTTCACTGAGAAGGTATGATTTGAGCAAAGATAGGATGGGGAGGGATTTAGCCGAGTGGGTATCTGTGGGTTCCAGGGCATTCCAAGCCAAGGGAGCAGCTAGGCTGAAGCCTGTGGCATCTTCTAGAACAGCAAGAATGGCAATGTGGCTAAAGTAGACAACACAGGGAGAAGGGAAGCAGGCAGGGGGACCAGCTAAGGACGTCTGTCTGTTACTGACAGAAATACAGAGATCTTGAGCAGGAGTGGTGGAATCGGACTTGACATTTGAAGAAAGCTGCTCCAGCTGCTGTCTGGGTCCAGGTCTAGAGGCGACAGTGGACTATCATGGTAGCTGAGCAAGGCGTGACCGTGGCTTAGAGCCCAGGGGAAGCAGCATTTCCCAAAGGATCAAATGCAGGGTGTGAGCGAAGAAGCATGAAGACACCTCCACGATCTTGAGGTTCCTCACCTGCAGCTGGAGACAATAATGGCACCACAGAATCTGAGGACTCGCTACATTGATTTACGTAACGTGCTCGTCCCAGGGCTTGCTGCTTAGTGAGAGCCCAATAGGCATTAGTATCATCATCATTGTCATTAATACCAAGTCTCTCAAACCTGGTGTGAGTGTCACCAAAATCACATACTATCTGTAGATCTTCAACTGGCTCATAATCTCTGCGATTCCACTCCCCACACCTAGAAAACAAGTTTAAGAAGAAAATGAGTAATGGGTATCTGGCTAGCTCAGTGAGTGGAACCTGAGGCTCTTGTTCTTGGGGTTGTGGGATTAAGTCCCACATTGGGTGTAACGGTTACTTAGAAATAAAGTTTTGAAGAAGAAGGAGGGGGAGGAGGTGGAGGAGGAGGAAGAGGAAGAAGAAGGGAAGAAGAAGGAGAAGGAGGAGGAGAAGAAGAGGAAGAAGAAGAAGGAGGAGTTGGAAGAGGAAGAAGAAAAAGAGTAAGCCTACCTACACAAATGGTTTCTGTGAGGAATGAAGACTTCCCTGGCACTGAGGAGGTGTCATTTGTGTGTGTGTGTGTGTGTGTGTGTGTCCTTTCAGGCATCGTTTTGTTGAGTTACTTAGCCACGCCCTTCCTGAGGTTTTCTGGGAGCCACCTGTCCCGCAGATGGACCACAGATCTTTGTCTTCCGGTTGCTCCGTGTTTGCTGCTCATTCACAGTAAGTCAGCCTGCACCTGCTGTGATGTGAAAAACAGATCACACGGTGACGGTGACTTCCGTGCCTCTGCACAATGGCCCTTCCCTCAGAGGAGCTGCCAACCGTGTTTAGGTCGAAGAAAGTAAATTGCTCACATGCCAACTCCTTTTCAAAAGAAACTTAATTTCCTGCAAATGATAAGAGTCCGTACTCAAAATGCAAACCCATTAATTTCCAGTCCAAGTATAATATAGTCTTTGCCGATGGAGGCGTCGTCATGTGGCTGGGCTCTGCCACCACCCTGCTGCACAGAGACCATCCTCTGGGGAGATGAATGTGCCTTTCATACCTCCTGAGCCTCGCCTGTCACCAGGGAGAGATTGCCCACTCCACGACAGAAGCCATAGTCACAGTAGGCGAAGCAGATAGGAAATACTGAGGAGAGCGCCGTTTGACAAGACAAAAGGCCAAATTACCTGACTTCTACTTTTTAAAACAAGTCTTAGTCCAAAAGCCAGAAGTTAATAAATAATTATGCAGCTAGTCTTTTAACTAAGATTTTCACACCCAGTTCTTTGCCTCAAAGAGGAGTTTGGAGAACATTTCAGAGGAGTATTTTGCTTTTCGGTGTGTTTGAGCAGAAGCTATGGATAGCTGCCCAGGACTGTCTCGGGCAGTCGGCACACTCGAACAGGACTCAGGTCAATGTAAACAGAATCTGGGAATCTCAGGACTAAAGACAGAGACATAGCCAGACCCTGAACACCGCAGGTGAGGCAGTCCCAGCCATGTGGAGAAGGGACGCGCCAGGTGCACGGCTATGATGTTTGGGAGAGAGTTCTGGAGAGAACCTCTTCTGTGAAGCGTGCAGAGACCCAGAACCTACTGTGGGGCCTCCGCCTGCTCCCGCAGCATTCTGGAGCAAAATGAACAGTGTGTGCTCCAGAGAGGCATTTAGGGCCCGGAAAGAGAGCCCTGCGGAGGGACATCTCACCGATACCCCACCCTCATTTGCCCTCCCCACCTGGCCCCTGACAAAGTGCCGCAGAGGGGCTAACTTTCCCTCCCTTATCTCTTCCTTTACCCTCCCTTTAGGGATCTGTCTCCTTTTCCTACCTCAGCCTCATTAGTTCCTCCCAGATTCCTCTGAAGACAGCAGGAGGGAGAGACAGGAGAGAGGGAGGGGTGCCTGCGGCCTACCTGCCTGCCTCATGCTGCAAATGCCTTCCTCTCTGGGCGGTTTGCCTTTTCACTACAAATTACACCCTGGAATCAACTTCCTCAGAGCTGGGGTGATTGGACGGCTCATGTGTCTGACATTACCCTTGTCCCCAGGAATGACACAGGTCTCCCTTCTCAGCCTGACTAACATGGATGCGATTGATGGAAAGCCACTACCCTCCGTGGCCCATCCATGTGGGGACCAACATGGCCCTGTCCTAGTGTGGACTTCCCTTGTCCGGCCCCTTCGTGCCAGCCCCACTGTCCAAGGTTTTCTCGCCACCCCCCCAGCCCCCCCTGTGCTGTACCTGAACCTGCCCGGTTCCCCCCCTCCCCCCCCCCCCCAAGCCCCCACTGGAACACCCCCACCTTGGGCTCCACCCAAGGAGCCCCAGCCTTCTGCAAATCATTCAGTTAACCTACGTTGATGTGCTGATGAATTGCTAAAACCATCATCCCCTTTACTACAATACGTATCTTTATGAATCTCCAGTGGCCTTTCTCCTAATGGAAGGAGACTTGAGCAGAGAAGGGGGAAGAGAAGGAGGGCAGGGCCCTGTCCGTGGGCCAGGGAAGGTCTGGCACAGACCTCCCAGGTCATCCTTTGGAGGCCCCCATGCAGGAGGCACAGCTGGTTTCCAAAAATGAAGGGCAACACTGCCCAATACGCAGTCCTCTCCTAAGGCCTTCTCAGAACCAGGCCTCCTGTGCTATTTAGATGTTTGGAAAAGGTAATGCAGTTTCCACAGGAGTCAGAACAAAGTTGAATCCTGAGATGTTCTAGTCCTGTAGTGTTGTGTGAGTGTGGTGAGTAGTGAGTGTTCTAGCCCATCCGACAAGACGCTGAGTGAGGCAGACACAGACGACAGATCACCATTCTATCTTTGTACAAATCACAGGAATGACATAGCTGTTGCTTAATAAGCATACATTGAATGAATGAATGAAGGAACGAATGCGTTCCCAGGCCACGAGCTACGCCACTTGAAGCTCTCGCAGACAGCCCCTACATTTACCTCTCTGGTTATGCTTGTTGCCATGGTGCCCAGACCCTCTTAAACAGGGTCTCTGGGGTCTCATCAACAAAACAGAGGTAATAAATCTGACCTCATGGTGAAAAGAGAGCTTACAAGCGTCCTTGAAAGACAGCAATGGTTTATATTATTGCTTACAGTATTAACTTATTGATCTGCACGGTAAAATCAGCTAAGGGGAGGCAGCATACGTGTGCGCTGCCTTCTTTCATGGGAGGAAATGGTTTCAGACGAAGAGGCCCCACCCGCCGGCCACCAGAATTTATGACCGCCATGAAGCCATCACACGGCCCCTCCTCCAATTCTTACGTGTGGGTGATAGATAAGTTGCTCTGTCTGGCTTTGGTGTAAGGAGTCTCAAATCCTTCTCAGGATGAAACATTCCATCACCTCCTTGATGAACTTTCTGTACTTGGTGCTCCTGGCATCTGGCATCTAGACCCCTCAGGTACCACGTTCATGAGACGAGGTGATATATCTCAAATGGCACTTCTTCCTGGTCCTCGCAGCTACCAAGTCCTCCTCCCCACCTTCCTGGTACCTCCTCAGCTCCGTCTGCTTCCTCGTAATCAACCGTGTGGCCCTGACGCGAGCCAGGGAGCCAGAGTGCAGGAAATTGCTCCCTGTTCCCATCTCGTTGAGGAGCATCTGGCCGGCTTGGACCCCAGTCTCCTTGGAGCATCAGCCCAGAAGCAGGGCATTAGGCAGCCACGAGTGCTGTGCGGGCTTGAAGGCTCAAACTGGCAGCCCACAGTTCACCCAGGGGCCCCTGGTCTTAGTGACCACGGCCGAGCACAGCTGATCATAGCTAGCGGGTCGTAGGTGCCTCTGCCAGGCCAGGACAGAGCTGACAAAGAAGTGGGTCTTACAGGCGAAAGCCGAACTTCGAACAGCAGCGACACTGGCCACCATTTCCAGACACATGACCAGAGGGGACCAGCAGGCCACCTACTCCAGAACAAGGGCTACCAGCTGCCACTTGGCCTGTGCCACTTACACAAACATTTGGGGCAGCCATGCCTCCATCAGACCCACACGCTGCCCCCAAGTGAGACACGCTCACTAATATTCACACACCCACTCACACTCACTCTCAGATTCCCTGCCCGTGTGCCTGCCCCAGACCTTCGCCACTCCTGGTACTGGATGCCAGACATCTTCTCCATCCTCTTCTTCGAGGATAGCCAGCACTCAAGGCGCCAAGTTGCTGACTCAGCAGGTGCACCGGAGCTCCGCGCCTACACCCATGATCCTTTTCATCCTGACCCAGGAGCCAAAAAGAACATTGGTGCCCGGCTTAGCACGTGAAGTCATGATCCACATAAGACAGAATTTAATCTTCCCGTTTCTAATACTCTCTGAAATATTTTTCAGTTCTGCTTCTCAGCTGAAAAGCAAGACAAGGGTAAACTTTATGAGAATGGATCTGCTACTTGGATTTATATAGATACATTGCAGTTCTATTGATCTAAGGGAACTGCAAGAAACTTGGTGATAAAAAAAAAAAAAAGCAAACTGCCTTCAAGAATGTGTGCTTCTTTAAGCAGGTCTGAAGGTGGCGGGGTAATGCGGATCAGATTGTGAAAGAGAACTAGGTTTGCAACACGTGATTTCAAATAGGGTTTTAAATTCTGATTCCACGGATTGCTATCTATTACAAAGTATCAAACCAAGGTTGGGGCTTGCTTTCATTTTTATAGTGACAGCCTTATGTGATTCCATGGAACCTTCTGGCAGTCTAAAAATATCCAGCAAGCACACAACTCTCCTTTGAACTGAAAAGCACTTCCAGAATGAAAGTCACTGTCTATGCTCCTGGAAATGTGCCACACCAAAAACTCTGGGTGCCTCCCCGCTTCGATGTATTTAGTAGTGTGGTGTGTGCCATTTGGTAATTTATTCTTGAAGATGCCACTCTGGGAGCCATACATTCATTATAACCTGGCACATTAGAGAACACATAATGGTCTAATAGTCCGAGAGATTTTCTGTCCAAAATGCTTGTAGTATTGAAGGCTATTCTCAACCACACAACCGCAGTGTTTGAAAAATTGACTTTTCCAATACGGCATCTGCAAGACTTGTTTATGAACCATGATGGGCAAGGCCTCTCCATTTTGGACTTCTTTTGCCATTTCTTAATACCGTATTTCAATAAAGCAAGGAAGGAGGCGTCGTGGTGAATTAGATCTGGAGTCTTTCTGAACCTCTGTGGATGATTCGAGTGATGTTTTGTGTGTACAAACATGCCATTTATGCTGTCATTATGCCAGAAGCATCCATGCAGTTCTCTCTTCCCTCTTCAGATCCTTCCTGTATTCAACATGCATCTGTCCACAGTGTTGCTGACCCTCTGACCGGTGTGGGGGCGGGGCGGGGGGGATGTCTGTGCTCATCAGCCCTCAGCCGTGTTGGTCCAGGAACAGTCCAGCCTATGAACTCACCCAAAATACCTTTGTCCCGAGGCACCTGGGTGGCTCATCAGTTAAGCGTCCTACTTCAGCTCAGGTTCAGATCTCACGGCTGGTGGGTTCCAGCCCCATGTCGGGCTCTGTGCTGACAGCTCAGAGCCTGGAGCTGCTTTGGATTCTGTGTCTCCTTCTTTCTCTGCCCCTCCTCCACTCACACTCTCTCTCTCTCTCTCTCTCTCAAAAATGAATAAACATTAAAAAAATTTAAATACTTTTGTCCAATGAAAACCGAAAGATGGTTGAGTATTACGAAAGCAATGCATGCTCATCATAAACATGTCAGAAAATTATAGAAACACTGAAGGGGAATAAAAAGAAAGCAACCACAATCCCGCATAGTCAGAGGTGGGGTTTTTGACTCACTGCTGTAGAAACCTTCTGGATGCCCTTCTCAGGCACACACACACACACACACATTTTTTAAACAGAAATGGGTCCGTACAGATGTGCTGTGTTAGCAGTTTTCTCCCCTTAACACACGTCACAAATATCTTTGCATTTCTCCACCGTGCTTAACGGTGACCTAACATCCATTCAGGAGGCCCTGGCATGGTTTATTTAAGTATTTATCCTACGAATAGTGACACTCTTCCTGTGGCCTCATTTTTCCTACATTTCTTACTTCTTTCTAGAAAGGATTCCTGGAACAGATTTGAGGGTCAGAGTATGTGCATGTTTTTAAGGCATGCAAACGTTTCCTCCTTTCCAAGAAGCACATCTTTATGGATTTTAACATTTCTGAATTCAGGCTAATGTTTTAAGTCAAAGTCAATGTGGATAATGGCAGTGGATTTTTTTTTCTTTCTTCTGTCAAGCTGTTATGCGATGGAAGGTGCTTTCTACAATTAGCGTCATCGTGGAATTAAGCCACCCAGGGTGTGAAGTCACCTCCCAGAAAACAGTGGTGCCATGAGTGGCCTTCCTGCACTCAGAGGGGCTGGTGACTTCCCCACCCCTGTCCTCTCTCACCTTTGCCAGACGATAAGCACTGTTATTTCTTGTTCATCAGGCCAGCACATTTCTGTATTTATGCCTCACTCATAATTTGTTACAATTACTGTGTCTTGTGATAATTGTAATAATTTTGGCATGACTTTGAGTTTCCATGCAAAAAATTGTGAAATCATATTTATGAAAACATGAAGAAATTTTAATGACAGATATAGCATACTCATTATAGAACCTTTGAAGTTAATATCATTTATGTTAAATTAGTCTTGGGGTGCCTGGGTGGCTCAGTCGGTTAAGCGTCCGACTCTTGATTTCGGCTCAAGTCGTGATCTCACAGTTCGTGGGTTCGAGCCCTGAATGAGGCTTGGTGCTGATAATGCAGAGCCTGCTTGGGATTCTGTCTCCCTCTCTCTCTGCCCCTCCCTGCTCATGCTTTCTCTCTCTCAAAATAAATAAATAAATACTTTAAAATTTTTAATTTTCAATTAATCTTAATCTTAAAATTAAATCCCAAATTCCTCTAAAGTTCTATTTTATTAAAAAATATCAAACAAACCTAAAGCCTTGCTTGGCCAGTACACATAATGTCTCCAACACAGTGCAGAGTTTTGCACTCACCTGTAAGTGCCCGAACATTCTTCCTTAGTTCCAGCTGCATTCCCACATTCTTTGGAGATGATGTAATTGTGTTGACACCATGGTTCATTGCCTGAGGAGTGATTACAAATTTGTAAATTCCAAATTGTGGTGATGGCATTGCACAGATTGGCAGAAGCACGTTGTACTTGCATTTCAACATTGCTGATCCCTGAACCCGGAGGGAGAAGAATCCATCTCATGTGAGCGGAATGGAAATTACTGGGGATAAAGGAGTTTGGAAATTGCTGATTGAAAGTCAATGTATTGCCATTAGCCTAACAGGCATTCCGTTTGAGCTAATACCGACTGAGAAGCCACTTTGTCATGATGTGGAAGGCACTACTCAAACATGGCTCAGGTCACAGATCAGAAGAGCAGACTAAGATGTTCCCATCAAGTCACAGTGATTGAAGCATTAAATCTGACATCTCGCTCCAAGAGAAGAACTTGGAAGCCGCCCACCCTACGGTTTTGATGGATTTGAGAAATCGCAAAAATGTGAAGCTTCCTTTCAGAAAGCACCAAATTAAACTTTATAACATAAAATAAAATAGAAAATTAGACACTAAATGGGAAGATTTCATTGTAAATGCCAGAATTGTGTCAAATCAAATCACAGATATTTATGAGGAAAAAATTAAATCAAGGGGTCGTAAGGGTCATTCCTGTACACAGACAGTTCATTAGCTTCTTTAGTTAGTGGGTTTATTACCAACATGAACCTTATTTTAATTCTTGAGACTAACTTATCCTCCTTCAGCAAAATAAAGTGTATTTTTCAAAACTCATAGGATCAAAAGTCCACTTTAAAAAATCCAATCTTGTAACTGCCATATTGAAAGCAACAGGTGTAGATTTGCGGCTTATCGTATGCCTGGTCCCCTGTTGTCGCTAAACACTCGACAGCTAAATTACCCCACAGGACGTGAAACTCGGAACATGAGCCTGCCTGGCTGTGAGCCCTCAAGGGCCCTTGGTTCCAGCGCACATTCCAGAACCCGGCCGTAGACACTGATCGTGGGGGACCCGCTTCACACTAAAGTCCCGTGGCAAATTCACCTGCCACAAACAAACAGCAATCTGGAAAAAGAGGTACATGATCACAGGGCAACAAATGGCAATTAAAGTCCTTTTCCCCCCAAACCCCACCGTAAATCTTGTCATTGTGTGACCAAGTCCGTTTCACCCTTAGCGGCTGATTCTTGGACTGTAGTAACTACAGATCTGTGAGATGCCTGGGGACGTAAATCAGTATTCTGGGCAAAGAGCCTTCGAGCTGAAGGAGCTGGTAAGAAGCAACTTTATCATTTAGTCAGTCTTGCTGCCTTCGATGAAAATAAAAAATAATAAACCTATGTCAAACCATCCGAATAGAAGAATCAGTTCCTTTAAAAAGAAAAGAAAAAAAAAAAAAAAGAATCCAAGGAGGAGATTATACTTTTCTGCTGGAAAGCCAGCCTCGTAAATACAACCTTGCACTCTTACAGTTTTCAGGAGTCTGTTGCTGCTGACTGAAAGAGGAGGGTGTCAGGTTTTGCAGAACAATAAAGGAGAAGGTGTGGCCATCCGCGCCTTTCCGTGGCTTGTTTGGAATGAGCATCTCACTGCTTAGACGCAGCGCCTGCTAATGAAGGAATTTTGCTGCGACTCATGTCGTCTGCAGGGAGTAATACACACCGTGGTAGGTTTCTCTACAGGAAAGCCTTTCTGAACACGGAGTCATAGAAATGTATAATTACAGGTCATGGAAACGGGGAAACCTTGGTGTATTTTGTTATCTTAATTCTGGATCTCAACTAATTGGCTGAGGCCGTCGGGGTCGCTGAGACAGGAAACCATATTCAAGCTTAGTTTGTAGGACTGTCCTATTCTCGTCTCACTTAATCCAGTTTGCCCTTCAAGCCTGGAAGTGTCACCCAGGCTGGGGAGTTTGGCCAGACTCCTGGAGGGAGCAAACCACTCCCTAGTCTGTGGCGGTCTATAGTGCACTTGTCTGAGTCGGTCTCTGTTCTCTCTTCACCTGCCCCCTTGCGTCACCCTCTATTACGCATACAGGGCCAAATGCTGGGGTTAGCGGCACTCAAGACGCACGGGTGGGCATTGCTACGTCCCCACCCTCAAGAAACTTGGGTCTGGAGGGTATGACGGATAAGGACACACCCAGCACAGGTGAGGGGAATGAGGTTAGGGTGAGATTCGGACTGGTGAGCATGCCAGGAGAGCAGCAAACCCAGGCTAGAGGTAAGGGAAGTCTGTCCAAAGTAAGTTCCTAGTTGAGAATCAAAGTCCCACTATTACGGGTTAGCTGGGCAAGGGAGGGCCGCGGGGGGACACTCACGAGGAGAAGCCGTGACTGTGGCTCTGCAGAGACCCAGCCTCCCAGAGGCCTGCCGGCCCTTTTCTCTGCGCCCTTTCCGTGGGTCCCACACTGCCCAGTGTGGCACAGTCTCCCAGAAAATGCTCTTAGAATGGACGAGTGATTTCATTCAAGCCAACAACCGACCCGGTGAACAGTCTGCCTTCCCTCCACAGGATCATAGCAAAGGTTCCTTTATGAGCTATTAGCCTCTTGAAAATTTGATTCTACTTACAGACAGAACTA
The DNA here is from genome assembly GCF_023721935.1 of Panthera uncia. NCBI lineage: Eukaryota > Metazoa > Chordata > Mammalia > Carnivora > Felidae > Panthera > Panthera uncia. The sequence goes on along the minus strand of NW_026057580.1, from coordinate 112,388,372 downwards.
GAATTTCAAATAATAAGGTATTAGATCATTATAATCACCCCTAAAAATACTCACTAAATGTCCATTATGCTCGGCATCATCCAAAGTGTTGGGCAATTTTTTTTTAAATACAGAATAATATTTGTCCCAACATGAGTAAGAATGGCCGAAGAAACGGGGTGCCTTTCCACTGTAAAGATGATGGATCCGCTCTGCTGTGGCCCCAAGGCTCTAACATTCTCCACCACCAAATCCACAGGGAGGAGAGGGGCGCCCAAAGGGAACGGTTGACGCTTCTCCATTCATTGTTATTCGGCTTAATGAAGGTCTCTTGTGCTTTGGGACAAAAAGCCACCAGTAAAGAGGCAGCAACGTCGATGACATTTCATTTCTGTCCCCTGCAATCTGCTGTTATCTTAGCAGCCCTGAGACTCGGGAGTCTAGCAGTTGATCTTTCGCTGCACTTAATTAGCTTTTTTCTACTTCCTTAGCAAAGCAATAAAATCAGGAGGAAAAAAAAAAAAAAAACTTAGAAGGGAGAGAGTCCTGTAAGTCTGGGTTTGATTTTACACTTGAGTCAGACACTGCAAGGTGTGTGTTGCTGAGAGATAACATTTCTCAGGTCCCCGAAGGCCCTTGGCTTGGCTTCCGCTCGAAACCCCCCATAGGCCGGCGTTATCTTATGCTAACACTTGTCCTGAGTTGTCTTTGCCCCACCTTGATGGAAGACAGGGATGCCTGCTCCTCCACTCCGTGGGGACCAGCTCTCTAAGTGTTGTGAGCTCTCACCATTGTCTGATGGTCAGGGCGCAGATACCTATCAGGGGACGATAACGTGGGAAATGTTCCCGCCACGATCATGCGCCCAGGCTGCGAACTTTCTCGAAGAGGTGTTGAGAACATAAACAGAAGTGTTAAGTGGCTTAGCTCCATGGAGACTGGCGTGTGAATGAACATCCAGATCCTTCTTCTCCGTCCCTCCTCGTAAGCTTCGAGCTGGAATAGTCGTAAATAATGATTTAGGCCAGGAGTCCTGGGGCAGAGAACACCCGAGGTCCAGTAGAACCTTAAATAGGGGACAGCTGGCCTCCAAGATCCAAATAGCACACCAGGACTGCACGTAATGACTCACACATGGAAAGGATCGGAGTGCCTGAGATTTGTTTCAGCCTCTGTCATTAGTGTGTGCAAACTTCAAGGGTGAAATTCAAGTCATGATTCTAACTTTCAAAATACATTCTTTTTTTTTTTAATTCAGGTTAATTGACATAGAACATTATATTAGTTTCAGGTGTACAACATAATGATTTCATGTTTGTATATGGGACCCAATGATCACCAAGTAAGTCTAGTTAACATCCATCACCACATATAGTTACAAAAAAATGTTTTTGCCCCTACTGATGAGGACTTCTAAGATCTACCGTCTCAGGGACTTTCAAATACGCACACCGTATTATTAACTGTTAGGTCACCAGGCCGCATATTATATCCCCCTGACTTATTTATTTTATAACTGGAAGCTTGTACCTACCATGAACTCTTTGGTGCTGTGGGGTCACTGGCCCTTTACTTAACTCACCAGGATCTGTCTAAACTATGACAAATGAAAGTCCTCTTGCTAAAATCATGTGGGACTGAGGCTTCTCCACGCAGGGCTCCAGCTTGATACTTCACACATAAAAGCAAATGTCCTTGGGGGGCCTGGAGGGCTCAGTCGGTTGAGCATCCAACTTTGGCTCAGGTCATGATCTCACGGTTTGTGAGTTCAAGCCCCACGTCGGGCTCTGTGCTGACGGCTGGGAGCCTGGAGCCTGCTGTGGATTCTGTGTCTCCCTCTCTCTCTGCCCCTCCCCCACTCGTGCTCTGTCTTTCTCTCAAAAATAAATAAACATTAAAAAAAATTTAAAAATAAAAAAGCAAATGTCCTTCACGCAAATCCTGTGTTTGGCTAACTTATAAGACTCGAACAATCCCGGGTCAAACTAACATAACTAGAATTGCAGGTGTCTGTGACTTTCTATTTGTTCAGTTCATCACGTGATATCACTTAAGTGAAGGATGGCATCACAGACTCAGAAACGGTTGTTGGTGCCCAAGTCAGATCGGCAGCCTGTGCGGTGATTGATGGTGGGATGCTATCTGCCCCTGGTATGCAATCTGACAGGGTGAGCAGGCAGGTAAAGCAGGCGCCCGTGACACCAGGAAAGTCAGCGATAACTTGGGTCAGTACTGATCTTCGGGCTTTCTTTAAACAAGTAACTCACAGTGTGTGACAGGGAGATTATCACCAGAGACAGTTACACCTCGTTCTTCTTTAACTGATTTTCTGTTTCTGTAGGTTCTTTCTTACATCATAATGCAAAGCCAGTCTTCCAAGGTCAAGAATAAAGAGCATCCCTCAGTAGAAAAAATATATGAATTTTGGGGCACCTGGGGTGGTTCAGTTGGTTAAGCGTCCGACTTCGGCTCAGATCATGATATCGCAGTCTGTGAGTTCGAACCTCGCATCGGGTTCTGTGCTGACGGCTCGGAGCCTGGAGCCTACCTCAGATTCTGTGTCTCCCTCTCTCTGCCCCTCCCCTGCTCATGCTCTGTCTCTGTCTCTCTCTCTCTCTCTCTCAAAAATAATGTTTTAAAAAAAATTTTTAAAGAAAAAATTATATGAATTTCTTTCCATGAACCCTCTTCATTTTCTTATCTTCTCCTTGTCCCCCACCTCACCTTGCCTTGCTTATGTAGACCATGTTGAAGGTGTTCTGCTGTTTTGGTTCTGTTGTTCCTGAACTGACCGTCTACGTCATCATCAGTAGCCCTCAGCCTAGAAAGTTCGAAAGCGTCACGGTCCAGCGTGGTAGCGGCCAGCCACGTGTGGCAGCCAAGCACCTGGAAGGCAGCTGGTCCAGACTGAGATGCAAAATGACTATAGAAAACCCACCAGATTCCAAAGACTTGGTGAAAACAAAAAACGGAAAATAACAACACTTTTTATATTGCTAATGTGTTGAAAATACTCTTTAGGATATATTGGGTTAAATATTTATTTCACCTGTTTCTTTTGTACCTTTTCATGTGTCTACAAGCACATATAAAATTACTCCTGGGGCACCTGGGTGGCTCAGTCAGTTAAGCGTACATCTCTTGGTTTCAGCTCAGGTCATGATCTCACGGTTCATGAGTTAGAACCCTGTGTCAGGCTCTGTGCTGACAGTGCAGGGCCTGCTTGGAATTCTCCGTCTCCCTCTCTCTCTGCTCCTCCCCCGCCGGCTCTAGCTCTGTCAAAGAAATGAATAAATAAACTTTAAAAATAAAGCTCGATCCCACGACCATGAGATCACAACCGGAGCCAAAATCAAGAGTCAGACGCTTAACCAATTGAGCCACCCGGGTGCCCCCGGACTGTGTCCTTTTGCCAGTGGTTTCAGAATTAAAGAGACGAAAACGCTGCAGAATTCCACTGGGAGATTCAATTCCAGCTGGGGTTTAGTGGTAACGCATTCACAGTATCAAACACTGATTTTCTAAATGAGTGTTTTTTTTCCCACCACCCACTCCTGACCTCGTACACGGCTGTGCTGTGGCTTCCAGCTCCCCGGGCCCCCAGCCCGGCTCAGTCTGACCGCTGGCTGGTTGCACCTGCACCCTTCGTCCCCTCTTCCTGCCCCAGCCACCCGCCCAGAGTCCCGCAGCCGCCCATAGAGCCCCGCTCCCAGCCCTTCCCCTCACTCTCACCCCAGCCCCACCCCATGCCTGGGACCACCTCCCCTTCACTCAGCAACTCCAAGCCAGTGGTGCTGAGCGAGAGGAGCCGTCCTTCCCCTCCAACTCCAGGGCTTGCACTGTTCAAACACTTGGAATTAGCACTATTAGGGGGCCTATCGTTTGGACCGAACTCGGTTGGACCTCGGTTTACCCTCCACTTCCTCCTGGCGACCAGGCATTACTGCCCAGGGTAGTGCGTGCTCATACCCTTCATTCACCCAGAGCCTCGCCCACCACAATGATTATAACACAGGGAATATAAACTCAAGGAGGTCAAGAAGAATAACTGACATGTTCACCACTCGCACTACCTAGCACAGCTCCAGAACATTCTCCATAAACACCTGTCGAGTGGACGGGGTCTGGGCAGAGGAAGGGAGGAAAAGGGGGTGGGGGGGGTGAACGGTGACTCATACAAGACTGGGAATTATATCTTCTACACCTTTCTATACCCACGGGCTGCCGGACACACAGTGAGCGTGCTCAGTAAATTTTTGTTGTGCGTACTGGCTAGACCAGTGCTTCTGACCTTCTGTGTGTGCACGAGCCAGGGTTTGTGCTGAAGTGCAGATTCTTTTCTTTTTTAATTTTTTTTAAGTTTATTTATTTATTTTGAGAGAGAAGGAGAGAAAGCGACATGTGAGCGGGAGAAGGGGCAGAAAGAGAGAGAGAGAGAGAGAGAGAGAGAGAGAGAGAGAGAGAGAATTCCAAGGAGGCTCCACATGCTATCAGCAGCGCAAAGCCCGACACAGGGCTCGAACCCACGCACCATGAGATCATGACGTAAACCGAAATCCAGGGTCAGACGCTTAACCGGCCGAGCCACCCAGGCGCCCTGAAATGCAGATTCTGATTCAGCACGTTAGCCCCAGGTGATGCTGATGCTGCTGGTCAGGGAACCGGAGGGTAGCGCTGTTACGTCAGTGGGGTCCTCAGTGTGGCTGGACCTCTCTCAACTCTGTCATCTCCTGACGACAATGACTAATCCAGGTCTGCTCGACCCCCCTCTTCCCCTTGACTCCAGAGGATCACCAGCTGGCATTGCACAGGCGGGGTCTCCTTCAGACAGTCTTCTCGCCAGCGTGGTGCTGTCCCTGGATTTCACCTTCCCAGGAGCCTGGAGACCCAGCCCTCCTCCTTTCCGCCACCGTCCTCTGACAGCGTCTGGGTCTCCCCGGCCCTGACCAGCTCCAGGGCGTTCCTGCCACTGCTACACCCTCTCTTTCTAGCATCTCATAGCCTCTTTTTGTTTTCTTTTTCTGCTTTCACACCAGTTCGGATCCCTCCGTGGTGAAGCCCTCTGCACTCCCTCAGCCCTGTGGACTTAGCTTCCGAATTTGGCTAGTAATCGCGTCATTGCACCAAAAGCGTGGGCTCCAAGGTCACGAAAGAACTCCCCCTCGTTGAAGGTCTTGGTCTCCTTCCTCCGCATTCTCAGGGCTCGGTTTCCCGACACTGCGCCGCCCTTGTGTTTCTCCGAAGTGTAGACTTTTCTAGCTCCTCCTGCTTGTTAATTCTGCACACGTCGGTCCATTCCCGGCCATGTGACAACTGCTCCGTCAGGCCCTGGAGGATGAATAGGGCTAAGCTATTTATGCCCGCACGGGGCCTCCAGCCTAGTGAGGAGAACGTGCGCAGAAGCGGGTAACAGTGCTGCACCGCCATGGGTTCTGCGTGAGCAAGACGTGGACCCGTGCTTTGGGGGCGCAGGAGAGACCTCCCCGCATCGGGCAGGTGCAGGCTCAGCGTCCGGGGGGATGAGGGGCCCGTGCCGAGCATGTGAGTGAAGATCACGGGCAAAGAGGGAAGGCCTCTCCCGAGACGTGTGGCCACGTGGGCGGCGGGTCTGCTCCGGGAACTGAGTGGGGGCTCCAACCTCCTTCATCCCTCACTCTTGTCTGCACCGTTGGCCCTGAGTTTCTGCCCTGCTGCCCCAGTGCTCTGTTTCTCCAACAGTGAGGACGGAGGCCGGGAGCGGGGTGTTGGGGAGAGACTTTGAGAAGCTGTCTGCAGACAGGTGGGAGATGCTGTCGGGAAGCGCTGCCTGAGGACAGAAAGGAGCTCAAAGGGCAGGAAAGCAAAGGCCAGTCCCACCGATCCCGACGTACCCAGAGTCTCCGAGTCCCTACAGACCTGCTTCCTGCAAATAATTGAGCACAGGACCGTAGATCGTAGGCTCTTCTTCTCCAGCTCTTTCATTTTCCGTAGGCATTGCCTCCCCAGCTTGGCTACAAGCTACCGGAGCTGGGTACCTGGCGTGTGCAGAACAGACATTGATCGCCTCCCGGGTTCCGGACGCTGGATCTTGGGGAAACAGAGATAAATAAGACACAAATCCTCTCAGTGTAGAAGAGGCGGTAAGCGAGACTAGTTCCGCACAGAGTGGCAAACCTTTAATAGAGGAATGTGTAAGGAAAGGATGGTTCTTAATAGAAAAGCACCCCGACTTTTTGGCTGAGGCTGGGGGGAGAGGGGCAGGAGCAGGTAAGCTCACAAGGCACCTATGAAGCTGCTCGGTGCACAGTGAAGCCTCCTGTTGATAGATCGGTGGGCGAATCATTGATTCGCTGGCTCCTTCCCAAAGGGGAATCATTGGCTGGCTCCTTCCCAAAACTGACCCTGACCCAAGCTGCCTGGGGTCAGGCCCAGGTGTTCAAGGAAAGCATTCGGTCCCCCTGCTATGCTAGGAGAACAGAAGGATGCCCAGAGGCACATGGGACAAATCGGGCTCAAATTGCCATATGGCTCGGAGTTCACATTTTGACTGGCATAGTGTAATCGTTTTTACAAAGTCTAGTGCCTTGCTACAGATTGTAAATGATAAGGTCACAAGGATTAGAGACCAGTTAAAAATGTTAGAAGGCATATGCTGTGCATTTTACTAATGAATGGCCATATTCAAACATGTTCACTAATTAATGGCAATATTTGAATGGGTCCACTAATGAATGGCAATATTTGAAAGTGGTGTTGAATTTGATACTCTGTGACCAGTGCTCCATTTCTGGAAGGAGCCAAATGCTCCATAAGGTCTGGGAAATGCTGATTTTAAAGCAAAATTGAGCCTGCCTTGCAAGATGCTAAAGGGAATTTTCAGTCCGATACAGAAATGTGCCTCCAAGGAGTTTGTCCAGATGACCGTGGATGGTGTGAACATTATAAATACAAGAGTCCCAGCTCATGGCCAAATCCTGCTTTACCCTTTGGAAACATGGTAAGCCATGATGTGAAGGCCAGAGCCGGGAGATTCCGTGGATGGGGGTGAGGGCCATCATCACAGGAATCGTTCTGTGGTTGATTACAGAACGATGGTTACAGCAGGGGAAGGAAGTGGAGGGATTTGGGAGAGCATCACTGCCATAAATCACGTTGTCCTGGCCCCCTAGGGTCCCTGCCCACTGCTGCTGTAAGCCATGCCCGGTGAGCAGCACTGAGGGCCAATTCTGCTCAAAGTGAAGGCCCGGAACACAGCCCTGGCTACTAAGCCTGTTGCTTCCTTGTCTCCCGTTTCCTTCTCTCTGACCTGGACCTCCAGGATGTTGACCGTCAGAGTGTAAAGTCACCAAGCTCACATCCACTTAAAGTCCTTTCCCAGCAAAGGACCACATTCGGGCCAGAGCGAACAAGGAAACGACAGGCTGGGTGCATCTAGTCTCAGAGCTGGGGCACCAGGAGCAGGGAAATGACAGGTGGGGACGGACCACAGGCCACTTCTGACTCTGGTTCAGCCAAATGGACAAGACTCAGAAGCGACTCGGGGTTAGTTATTTGGCCAGGAGCCTGTCTCTGTGGTGATACAACATGGATAAAGAGGGTCTTAGCAAAAATGCTGCGTTTATTTGAGATCCTTCTCATGCCATTGTTTGACCACGGTCGGTCATCAGCGGTAACACAGTGAGCAGGGGAGGCGGGGAGCAGGCTTTCACACACCTCGCTGCTGGGCATCGACCCCCGGCCTCATCTTCCACAGAGGGCAGGTGTGCAAATGCCATCAAAATTTAAACTCCGCATGCCCTTTGACCCATCCACTTCACTTCTAGAAATGTAGCCTACAGATTTCCTTGCACATGTGCAAACTGACCTGTGGAGAAGGACATTCCCTGCAGCTTTGTTTATAATGGCAAAATATTGGAAAAGACCTAAACCGTCGTCGTCAGGGGCCTGGTTAGATGCAGGAAGGTACATCTATCAACTAGAACACTGTGCAGCTGCTTAGGAAGAACGGAGCTGTTCAACATGCACTGATGGAAGGCAGGCTGTGAATGTCATAAACAAAAGCAAGGAGCAAAGCACAAGACATAAGGCGATATTTTATATGCCATTTTGCCTTCAAATATAATGTGTAAAAAATTTCCTGAAAGGTAAAAACAGGTGACAGCGATTATCTCCCAGGAGCATTGTAGCCTCAAGGAGGAAGAGAGACTTACTCTTCACCATATACATGTTGCACCGTTGGAGTGGGTGCTGTGTGCACGTATGATCCGCTCAAAAACCACATAAACTACTTTTTAAAACCCATGACTCTGTGAGTTCTATCTCAATAAAGCTGTTAAAGAAAGGGTAAAATAAAAGGCCAACAAACATTTTTAGGTTTTGAAAAACTATAAACATTTTGAAGTAGGAAATCAGTTTAAATATCTTGGTCTATAATTATATATCGGACAGGTCAGTTTCCAGCAGCCATCATCAAGGGCACCCCCCCACCACTGTCTGGAGAACTGATGAAGTGCCCCTTTTGACTTGAGGTTTGGAGGTCAGCCTTATTAGGGTCAACTAGGGGACATGGTCCCTTCATCTTGCAAGCTCATCGTCTCTAGTAGGTCCCTGGTTCTGAGACAGATGGTAAAAAAAGTTTTCCACTAGATTGTACTCACAGTGGATGTATGAATTAGGGCACTGCACGTCAGAAAGATTGAATGGGTACCACAGTACTGGATGAGATCCTGTGATGTAAGAACAGGGAATTTTCAGAGTTCGGTTAAGAGCTCCCCATGAATGAAAATTAAACCAAGGAAAGTAAGGGCCTTTTGTAGTAGGAAACCTAAAACAAAACTAATGTGGGGGATGAGCAGGGTCAATGTCACCGTATTTTGCGGGAATCTAGATGGCACTATTTAACCCTCCTTCGTGATTCCTATAGGATCTGAAAAAGACAAAGGCATTCAGCCACTGAGCTATATTCAGCTTCCTCATAATTATTTCTTTTTAGCCATTTGGAGGTTATGTGCAAAAGATTGTCTTAGTCTGTTTACATTTGGAGCATGGCATAGTGTAAGATTGCTTCCCACCATGAGATTCTGTGATTTTAAGATGTGTACTTGAAAGGAAACAACCTGACTTTCTTCTTTTCAAAATTGTGTTTTAGTGCATTATAATCTAACACCACTTCCGGTCTTGTCAGAACAATTTTGCATGGATCAGCGGCTGGTCACCCGTGGGGCGCCTTACTCTTTTGATACACTATTTTTAACACACCGAGGTTGGATCATATATATCACTGCTGCCATCTTCTGGAAAGTCGTACACCTAAGGGAAAAATATTTCATCTGATCCCACAGAAGCACAGACAGATGTGTGCCTCATGCTTTTGATGTTTCCCTTGACTATAGTAGGGGGTCCTAAGATAGTATTTGATTCTTTCCCGTTCTTTTAATACAAAACTTCAGAGCTATGGAAAAGAAAATAAATGGCGGATAACAAAATGCTTTTATAATCGATGCTGTCATGACAGAAAATACGCAGGAAGAAATTTGATCAGATAGACATCATTCAACTTGAAGGATCAAACCCTTATTTGAGGGTCATTGCTTATAGGTACCAACTCACTCTCAACTTTATTGATCAGCAGACACTGAATGTTCTGATTGCATTGGAGACTGTTCACTTGATTCCTTTTCGTGTTTCCAAAGAGGAAATATACATATGTCTCCTTTGGAACGTCTCCATTATGGGCATGTGGGAAATCAAACTCCGACATCAATCAAATGACTCCTCTACTGGCATGATATTGAATGATAAACATGACAGGCAATTCACAGAGCTCTGGATGGTCTGAGCACTGGATGGTCTGAGGGGATTGACCATGGAGTTACCTCTTCACATACACGAGCAAAGTGAGGCATCCCTTTCCATAGAGCAGTTAGGGGAGCGGACACGCCTGGCGTTTCCTAGGAGGTCCTCAAGTTCACAAGGACTTTCACATTCATTACCAGAATAGTGGGAACTGCTTTCATTACCAAGGTGCTTCACTGTCAGTTTACTTTTCTATCGAACTTTATTGCGTATAAAGCATAATAACTCTATAAGGAAATCATTGATTCCTCTATGCCAGAAACTGTGTTAAATACTCATCACCTTATTATTTCTTCCTTACAAAATAATAAAGGAAAGAAATGTTTAGGGTCACACAGGACAATAAATGGTAGAGAAGGGCCTCTGTCCCTAGGTCTTTCTGACTTCAGAGGCTCTACTTTTAAACATAAGTACGTCTGACTTTTAAAAATATATGCCTACTATGTGACTTCATGTGTTACAATGTGCTATTCTTTTATGTGTGGTCCGGGTCCAAGATTTTATTTGTCCTAAAAGCAAATACTCAACACATATTAATTGCAAGGCCAATAAAATATGAATTGAATGATAACAGTAGTTTAGCTATTACTTCTTACAAAAAGTTTGTCTTATTGAATTTTTCATTTACTAAATAGCTGCTTTAAAGTTGTATGCCTCATTTTAGGCACCGAGGATGAGCTTGTTTCTACAGTTAAGTGGAAAGTTGGGCACAAAACTCCCGGGCAGCTCAGCTAATCTGAAGATAAAAATGAATTGGATTAGCATATTCATTGTCACATAAAGGGACACAGTCACAGTCACGCTGTTGGGAGTGATGACCTTGTTCCTGATGTTGAATTCTAAGAGCTAGTGTCCTGTGTGTACTTGGGATTAAAAAACACACACAGAAAGAGATTTGAACTACAATTTTGCAAATAACATAGAAAATTCAAGTAGCGATTTAATGTCATGTTAGATAATGTCATATGGAAACATGATATCCATTTGCAAAAGAATTAACTGACCTAGTAAAATTTTTTCTGTAGCAGCTGAGCTATATCAGCCAGGATTCCCAAAGAGAGGCAGAACCAGTAGGAGGTAGATGTAGTTATATGTGATACAGATAGATAAGGGTCTATAAATATACTCAGCTGTCCCCAGAGATCTACAGGTGTATAGATCGATATATCTGTATAGCAGCATATCCACATCCACATACACAGGGAGAGAACTGACCTAAGTGACTGTGGGGCTGAGCTGGCAGGTCCTAACTCCACAGGCAGGCCTCCAGGAAGGGCAGGCTGGCCCGCAGCCTGGCTGTTGTTCCCAGACAGACTCTCTTCTTCTTGGGGAAACTTCACTTCTGCTATGAAAACCTTTCAACAGATTGAATCAGCCACACCTAGATTATCTAGGATCCTCTCTGTTTCCTAAAACAATTTGAGTATGGATGTTATAGGCTTACAAAATACCTCCACAGAAGCACCCAGATTAGTGTTTGATCGAAGAATTGGGGACTGTAGTCTAGCCAAGTTGACATCGAAAGCTAACATCATAGGAGCTAAGATGATTCAGTCCATATAGATTGCTTTCTAATTAAATCTAATAAGGGATAGAGTTGAGGGAAGCAAAATTGTAAGTATGTATTACGTCTATAATTTTTAAAGGCTTTCAATTTTTTTTAACTACAGAAATTGATGGCACTTACCAGATATCTCAAGAGAGAACAACGCAGGAAAAGTAGACTACATAAATGTGTGGCAGTCCCTTCTATTCAATTAGTATTCACTTAGAAGGTATCTTCAGCAAATGTGAGGCCACAGTTAGTTAAGAGCAAATCCCTAGGTAAATTGCAGCTCCCTGCATATCGGTTAGAACAAGATTCATGTGTCCCAGGCAAGGGATATACAAAGTCAGCAGACTGAATGTGAAAGTGTTGGAGCCAGATCTGTCTTCTCAAGCTCTTTCTCTAGAAATTTCTGTGCCACTGGCAGTGTTTGAAGACTGTCCCAAAACATTATCTTGGGAGCATCTGCCCATGCCGGAGGTCCCCGACCTTCCTCTGTTTGTCATGCCCTTAGAGACTCAGTAGGTTTTCATGGTGTTCCTAGGCCAAAAGAAATGTGGTTTTGTGTATCAAATACTTAGGTCTAAGCAGTTTTGTGTATTAAATACTTAGATGCAAGTAACACAATAAGAATGAATGCCTTAGCAACTTCATAGCCATTTGAAAAGATAGTTCGCAGAAATTGAAAGAAAAACGATTTTTATTTCATTCTTAAATAACTGCATCTCCTGTAGCAAACAGATGTTCGTTCACATGCTACTTGTTTTTCTATCACAATAACCAAAAACCCATCTTTGCAAAGACATGTCATCAAACGAAGGAGAGCACAAGCCACGATAACATCATGAACTACCTTGCGTTAGCAGTTCACGTAGCATCCAACAGATAGTATCACTGTAATTTCCTCAAAGATGTAAAATTTCCCACTGCGCCCCTGAGAGCCTTTTATGCCCCAGAGTACCTTGGTGCACACTTTGGGAACTGAGGGGTCTAAACATTTGTACAAGCTCCCGGTTGAATTCTGAATAACACGATTAAAAACTTGAACATTTTGGGGCGCCTGGGTGGCTCAGTCGGTTGAGCGTCCGACTTCAGCTCAGGTCACTATCTCATGGTCCGTGAGTTCGAGCCCCGCGTCAGGCTCTGGGCCATCAGCCCAGAGCCTACTTCCGATTCTGTGTCTCCCTCTCTCTCTGCCCCTCCCCCCGTTCATGCTCTGTCTCTCTCTGTCTCAAAAATAAATAAATGTTAAAAAAAAAAATTAAAAAAAAAAAACTTGAACATTTTCAAGATCAAACCAGACTTTCTAGATATTTCCCCATTTTGTATGAGACGGATTCAAGTTATTTACCTAGGATGCCCCACTGCATGGTATCTCTAAATTTAAGTCATACTTTCTGCATAGAAGCAAATCAACAAGTACATTAGTGTTAAATTATCCCCAGCGTATTCTTGCAGCTTCTGCTTGCCTTTTGCCAGGCTGAAATGGCGAGGCCTTCATTTCTGCGTGCTCTTCCCTTTCTGTTATTTTTTTAGTCCATTCTTTGTAGTACCAGTGTGAAAGGGAATTTAATGTCTTTGTGTCAGGAAAGGCCTATTTATTCTGACAAACTGATCAACCTCCAGGGTGTTCCTCTACCATGAAACTGATTTTATATCTCATCCACTAGCTAATAAGATGTGAAGCGTTTTCCCTGTCACGCCGAGAGATCAGACTTGCTTCCATAGAAAACGGTGGGATGAAATCACACAGCAAAGCTCTTCTCGGTGACTGAAGCACGCAGTCTACGTTTTTTCAACATGAGCACGTAAGAGCAGAGCCATGGCTCTGAGGCAAACCCACAGATGAGCGGAGACATTAATAAAAAAAAAATGGTTTTAATCTGAAATGGAAGCCCTGAGATGCACTTCATTCGACGTTCCCTGGATCAGCTTTCGGTTCAGGGAAAATGAAAATGCCAGGAATTAAAACCTGATGGTATTGGCGAATTGCCTAAAGACATCCTGACATACAGCCCTCTCCCGCCAATCTGAATCTTTAAATAAAGTTTACATCCTACAAACTTGAGGTCAGGCTCTTTGCTGTGAGAAGAAGTAAGACTACAGTATCCTGAAATTGATGGATAGAAGGTAGATTGTATCGTATCTAAAGAGACCTTTTCCTTATAAAATACTTGCCTTTCTGGTTTGGTATGTGCTGAGATTAAGACGATTTTCAGACGAGGGGTTAAAACAAGAAATTGGATGTGGGGAAGGAGGGAAATCTGTTTCTGTGGTGAAGACAGCATGAAGGAAAATTGCCTTGGACGGGCTGTTTTTGAGGCAAGGAGGGATGACGATGTACTGCAGCATAAAGCTGGACTTTTCTGTATCCTGTTTGTGATTTTGTTTATCAGTTCACATCAGTCTTATCTGAAGCAAAATTGTGCCAACTTCCTGGCTCATGCTATAGAATAGTCATTTGAGAACTTTAAGCATCCAGGACTTTCTTGAGTCCTCCAGATTCTCAGTGCCATTACTATATCAGTTATCGATTTTCCTATATTCTCTTTCCCCCCACAAGGCTGTAATTTGGGCAGTGTCCTGTAAAGCCAATGTGTCTCTGTTCCACACGGGGTCACCTGGGCCAACTCATCCAGGGGCTGGAAGATCCCCTGGAAACATGGCTCAGACGTACGGCTGGCAAGTTGGTGCTGGCCGTCTGCACTCAGCCAATTCTCTTGGCCAAGGGCTTTGGTTCCTCTGTACATGAGCCTCTCATGAGCCACTCACATGAGAGGAAGCTTCCAGTTTCTTAAGGCCTGGGCCCAGAAAGCGGCACACCATCGCTTCCACCATGTGCTATTGGTCAAGTAGTGAGCACATCCATATCTAAGCAGAAGAGACATCAAACCCACCTCTCCATGGGAGGAATACCCGCTCATCCGGGGCCCATGCTACAAAATCACCACCACTGCCCACACACCATACTCATTAATCACACTGGTTCTCTTGTGAGACCTGTTTCTCTCCAGCGAGGTAGAGAATGTTGGCTGAAGGGAACCTGTTTTCTAGTAAAGCAACTCCTTCTTCAGCTGTGAAATGGGGTCAGGGAAAAGCAGTCCCTGGCCATTATCTGTGTAACAGTTAGAACATCTTGTGTACCAGTTAGCACGTATTATCTCACCTACCTCTTCCAGTGATCAGAGGAGATAGTTACCAGTGTTATCCTGGGTTTTCAAAGGATAACTGAGGCCCAGGTGACAAGGTGGCTCCCCAAGGTATCTTCATGGACAGGCGATGGGATGATGACTTCAATCCCGTGTGTCTGACTGCAGAGCCCACACCCTTAGCCACAACCTCTGGAGCATGGCGGGTGACGGTGAAGTAGTTCTAGAAGGGTCTACTGATGCCAGATGCTAGCAGGACAGCCTCCTTTTCCAGCATTCACTTGCATAGCTTCCTTCCCTGCAGATGAACGGTAGAGGGCAGTTGGTTGGTCCCCAGATCTCGTCCATTCCCTGGAGCACTATCACCAGGTGAGGAGATCCTCTCCAGACTAAGCATTGGCTTCCTACAGCCACCATAACAAAGCACCCTGGTCTGGGGGCCTCAAACAACAAAAACTCTTGAAGAAAACTGTGAGAAACAGTCCTGCAGGTTAGAAGCCCCAGAACAAGCCCCTTGGTTTCTACTGAGGCCTCTCTCCTTGACTTGCAGATGGCCACATTCTCACTGTGTCCTTGTGTCTCTCAGCCCCTGTGTGTGTCTGTGTCCTAATCTCCTCTCATAAAGACCAGTCACGTAAGATGAGGGCCACTCTAATGACTTCATTTTACCTTACTTACCTCTTCAAAGACCCTATTTCCAAATGCAATCACACCCCGAGGTCCTGGGTGTCAAGACTTCACCATATGAATTTTCAGGGGACACCATTTATTTCTTCTTTCCATTATAGGCTGTCATTGCAAAACCAAGTCCATTAATATGAACATAGAAATCCACTGTGTATGTAAACAGATACCAGATGTGAAATGCTTTCTTTTTAAGTTTATTTATGTATTTTGAGAGAGAGAGAGAGAGAGAGAGAGAACGAACAAGCAGGGGAGGGGCAGAGAGAGAGGATCCCAAGCAGGCTCCGCGCTGTCAGCTCAGAGTCCAACGTGGGGCTGGAACTCACAAACCATGAGATCATAACCTGAGCCAAAACCAAGAGTCAGACACTCAACCAACTGAGCCATCCAGGCACCCCTAGATGTGAAATTCTTGAATAACTAACACCAAAAACACTTTCCTACAGATATTTATCTGCATTGTTATCTTTTCTGCCAGACTGGAAACATCTCGAAGAAAGGAAACATGACTCATGCATCTTTGAAACCCTGCTATAGTGCTTGGAACATTGTTTAGTAAAGAATTAACAATACCATCAAAATATAACTTTGTTTCCTCTTTGCAAAAAGTGATCTGGCTCAGAAGCCATCACACACGTCAGAGGAATGAATCCAATGAGCTTGGAAAAGGGAAAACATGTTATGTCCAGATGCAGCCCACAAGCCCGTCTCTAACACATGTGTTCTTCTGCAGTTCGTCTTTTGCCGGGACTGTAAGGAAACGTACCATGAAGGTGAATGCAGCACCCTGTTTGAAGCCTCAGGAGCAGTTTCTCAGGTACAGTGACCTCTTCCTGCCATAAAACAGGGCTCAGGATATGGAGGAGAGACAAGAGCTGCTTCCTGAAGCCCAGGGAGGGTTTCAGTCTTTAAAAAAAAATAGTTTCAGGGGCGCCTGGGTGGCGCAGTCGGTTAAGAGTCCGACTTCAGCCAGGTCACGATCTCGCGGTCCGTGAGTTCGAGCCCCGCGTCAGGCTCTGGGCTGATGGCTCGGAGCCTGGAGCCTGTTTCCGATTCTGTGTCTCCCTCTCTCTCTGCCCCTCCCCCGTTCATGCTCTGTCTCTCTCTGTCCCAAAAACAAATAAAAAAAAAAACGTTGAAAAAAAAAATTTAAAAAAAAAAAAATAGTTTCAAACAGAGAGGTTGGCAAACCACAAGAGACTCTTAAATACAGAGAACAAACTGAGGGTTGATTGGGGGGGGGGGGGAGGGGGAGAGAGGGAAATGGGTGATGGGCATTGAGGAGGGCACTTGCTGGGATGAGCACTGGGAGCGATGAATCATGGGAATCTACCCCTGAAACGAAGAGCACACTGTATACACTGTATGTTAGCTAACTTGACAATAAATTACATTTTAAAAAATTATAAGATAAGATAGGATAGGATATAAACCCCAAACCAGACTAAGTAGCCAACAACCATGGGATGTGGCTCTGGCTACTCCACCCTCAAAGTCCTTCCAGAACCATCCACCTCCTCAGGGTAGGGCTGTAGATGGCCATTGGGATATGTCCATACTTTCATAATAGTTTTTCCCTAGGGGTATATGGAATAGGGAAAAGGAAAATAGTGTGATGAGAGGAAACTTTAGAGGAACAAACAATTTAACAATTTCCAAATCAGATCAAGCAATATTAACCCTACATTTATATCTTTTTTTCAAAAATGTCTTGTTTAAAATCTTTGGTGAAACTATGATATGCATAGAAGTATTATATGATGCAAGAATATTACTGTTTTTTAGCAATATCATGAACTATGCTAAATTGTATTTCAGGCTTGATTAGGTAAAGAATGTGTTTACTGAGCCTTACTCTCCAATCTGCTATATCAGGCTTAGGGAAATGCAAATACATTTTTCTTTTATTTATTAATTATGATCAGCCAAACCTTAGAGGAAAGGAATAAAATTTCAGCACAGTTGATGAATTTACTCATTATTTTTCTACTGATATAGATGTTAACAAGGTTTTAAACATTAAACGTATCCGGATAAATCTTTTAGTTACTTTATTGACAGGAACCTCAGAAACAGACATAGAAATTTCAGAACATTTCAATTCTACAGTAGAAAAATTTAAATATCTGAATGTTCTGGGGTACCTGGGTGGCTCAGTGGGTTAAGCGTCTGACTTCAGCTCAGGTCATGATCTCACAGTTCATGAGTTCGAGCCCTGCATCGCATCGTGCACTCTGCTGTTACCACGTGACCCTGCTTCAGATCTTCTCTCCCTCTCTCTCTCTGCCCCTCCCCCACTTGCACTCTCTCTCGAAAACAATAAACATCAAAAAAATCATCAAAATATCTGAATATTCTAAAATCAGAGCATAAAGAAGTATATCTTTGCAAGGCATTATGTGGATATATTTACTAATATTAGCACAACCAAATAAACATAATTAGTGAACTCAGGTCTTCTTATCAGCTTCTAAAATGTTGGCTATGAGCCTATGGGGAGATTTAGGTCTGAACTACCATTTCTGCAACAGAGGCAGCAAATGCTCTTTCTGTTGATTTTATTTTAGCTCAGGGGCATTCAAATACCAGCTCGCTGCATACTGATGTCAGGAATAATATTGATCCTGAGACTCCCCTGCCTCAGGACCATGGTAGCCCAGAAGAGCTAGCCTAGACTGAGGCTCTAAGAAATGGGTTTGGTCTAGCAACTTATATCCCTGGGCTCCTATGACCACAAACATGCGCAAAGCCTTCTAAGAAGTGATACCTTAATGTCCACTTATTGGAAAACAGTAGAAGTAGGGTGAAGAAGAGAACACATTAACCTATAGTTGTCCAAGTGCCAGACGCACTAGATAATTCCCTTCGTTATTCATTCAAGAAGAACTAACCAACCTTGGTGTTAAAGATTGAGGTAGCCCTCCTCCCCCCCCCCCAAATTTTTAAACTATTAAAGCATTAATGTTCAACTCAGGAAAGTGGGAGAAAGAAAGTTAGAGCTGGGCTGAAGCATGGATGACCAGTACCTAGGGGCCTGTGTCTGCAAAGACCACCCATTAGCAAACATTAAGCCCAGCATTTGTATGCACCAGACATCCTGCTGGAAAACTGCAGATAAGTATTTCTTTTCAGTATATTGTGCAGATAAGCACATGAGGGAGTCATAGGGGAGACTTACAGAAAAATATATAATAATAGTAATGTGCTACAACAAAGTTCATGAAATCTTTAGCTTTGCATAACACTTCCCCAGAAAAGTCATAGAAGATGGGTAAGAGTGTCAAAAGGACAGTGGGAGAAGGGTGATAAAGAACATTCCAGCAAAAACACTGCATGGACAAAGATACGGAGGCAAAAATTTTATCTGGTGCACAGATATTTCATAGATGTTTGCTGAATGACTGTGGCTTCTAAAAAGAAAAATACATTCTTTCATTTATTCAACGAATATGTATTAAACACCTATAATCCGTTAGACTTCATGCTAGGCTCTGGAGATAAAGTACCTGCTGTCACAGAGGTGAGATTGTTGGCTGCACCAACAGTCATTATAACAGGAATTCAGAAGAAGAATCATTAATTTAGGACAGAGATGTGCAGGGAAGAATCCAAGAAGAGGTGGCCCTGAAATAAGACGTCCCTGAAATGAGGCTCCTCCCTGCCTTGTTCGCACTCCTAGGCAAACCTCATATTCCCCTTATTTGGAAACAAAGCAAACTGACCAACCAAACTGGAAGAGCCTGTCCGTCCACTGTTGTCTGAGAACAGAAGGCAACTTCTTGGGGTTTTGCTGCCCTTTTTCCATACGTCCGATTTATTCAGGTCCTACAGGAAAGAGAATTCAGCTCAGATGGGCACATGAAGAGACTTTAACTGAAAGGTCATGGATGGCCTACAGAGGTGGGGAAAGGTCACAAGAGCCCCAAACGATGTGGAGGGCCTCAAAGTGCAGCATCAGTGAGGAGCCATGAGCCCCTAACTCTGAAGGGACAAGAGGAGGGAATGGTGTCACACAGGAAATAATCCTGTGAGCTGGAGCCACGGAGGCGGGGCCTCTTGGCAGGAGGTGTAATCACAGAGGGTCCAGCATTGACAGAGGTGGGCCCCCAGCAGGAAGGGAATGAAGGGACATCTCCATTTCTCTCTCCCGTCCTCTGATCTCTTGCTAATGTCTCCCATTGGCCACACCCAACCGAAAGTCAGCCTCGAGGGGTCCGAGGGTCACAGCCTGTCCGAATGAGCCAGGCTTCCAGGTGCAGAAGAGGGGAGGGGAAAGAATGCAAAATGACCCGTGTATTCCTATGATCTGATTTACCACGTCTCCAAAACCTCTCGATTTCAATCGTAGCTCCTCCTGGGCCTGGAAAGAAATGAACCAAATGAACTATTTCATCAAACTAAAAGACCCAATTCCATTCACTAAGAGAAAAGAGGACTTCTATTCTAATAGGGCCAGCTTGTTTTCTGTTCCTGTATTTCGCTCAAATGGGAGTGATCTCCAGGTGGATCACCTCTGCAATTCCACAGACACGAAATCTTTGAAAGAGGACACGCTACACATCCAACCACAGAAATCTAATTGCAGCTCCCTTCTTGGGACTGAAGGCTTTGGATGCAGCCTCATGGATAAAGTCTGCTAATACAAACAAAATACTCTCATTAACCCTCTTCACATTTCCTTCTAGTTCAATTCACTTGTAAGGTGTTTCCTTTCAGCATTTGTGGCCACTGTCCACTGCTCTCCCTTGAAAGCTGAGTGGTTTCTGGACTTTGATATTACATTACCCAGCCAGGCAAGCCCATGTCTCCCGGGGCCCAGTCAGGCTTTTTCCATCAGTTGGGCTGCTTGACCCTAAACTTAATGCACTTTTTGATTAATGTAATAATTTTTTTAAAGCAAACTCAAAAATTGGTTTTAAATTGGTTTTAAAATATTGAACACACTTTAGGTCAAAACTGCTGGGCATTTGGGAAATCAGTGACAGAAGATCGATCCATCACAAGCTAATGAGAGTCCAGTCCCATTTGCTTTTCCTTGTTCTTGCCTGGTTGTTCTCCTCCCCATGCTCCGTCCCCTTCCACAAATTCCCTCTGGAGGCTTTCTAATAAGTAAACACTTGCTCTTGCAAACCACAGAAATTGATTCAATCCCCCCAGTGGTTCTAAGTAGTAGATGTTACTCTCCCTATTCAACAGGAAGGCAAACTGAGATTTCTAGATTTTTAATGGCATTATCCAAAGACACAAAGGAAATCATTTTCAGTGGCATCACCTGATCAAAATGGTTCAGGAACAGTGAGCACTCTTTCTGAGTAATAAATCTACAGTATCTAAAGGGAGTGTGCCCATCCCTTCCTGCCAAGCTCCTACTCAACCTTCAAGACCCAGATCACACATCACCTGCTGCGTGAACCCATCTGCCCACCCTACAACCTCCTTGAAGCTTTCAAAAAACAGTACATACTTCTGTTACACATTCATCACACTGAAATATTGTTTCCCTGTCTCTTCACTAAAATTATGAGCTTTGCTAATGCAAGGTTTGTACCTATTTTTTTAGCTCCAGTGCCTAGGATGCCTACGATATAGTAGGTACTCATTAAGTGCTTGTTGAAAGAATGACAACTCCTTCCTTCATCCCCAACCCTCCCTTCTCACCATGAAGCTGGGCAAGCACTCTACAAGAATGAGTGGAGAGGAGTCATCCAAGATGGTGACATAGGAGGATCCTGAGCTCCCAACCCCCATAGATGCATCAAACCTGGAGTAATGCCCTCTGAAAAAGATCTAGAAACTAGCCAAGTGACTCCTGTCTATCAGATGAATGAGAAAATACCCACATCAAAATGGGGAGGCTGAGACACACTCTTGTCATGAACCCCACTACTGGCACTGTGCCATTCAGGATGAAAGCCCCCACCCCCTGCTTCTCGCAGAGTAGCAAAGGGTTTTGACCCCACATCTAGCACCCCCACTGTTAAGACTGGGTGCCAAACACCTGGCTCTGCAGCCAACAAGGCTGATAATAATGAGACCCACAAGACTATAGCAAACACAGAAGCAATTCCTACAGGGGCACACCACAAGCACCACATCTATCCCCACAAGACTCAGCACAGAGGGAGGCAAAACTGCCCACCTTCCACCCTTTCCGTGAAGGAGGTTTGCCTGCATACTTTGAAAGCTGCTGTCTCTGGACCAGGCTTCTAATTTAGCAGGCACTAGCAGTTGGCTGCATTCCTCCCCAAAGACCAGGGAAGCAAGAGGACACCTCTCTCACCTTCTCCCTCGCATCCACCACAAGGCACCTGTGTCCTCTTGGAAGGAGCTTGTGAGCACATCTGCACCCTGACTTTCATGGCCCAAGGGATGGGGCTCCGATCCCTGGCTCTGAGAGCCAAAGAGACTTCCATTCAGGAGTCCCACAGGACTATAGCAAACAAAGAAGCGCTTCTTAGCTGGCTATCCCCCCAGAGCCCAGCACAGAGGAAGCAGGCAAAAAACACTGTCTCCCATCTTTCCCTGAAAGGGATTTATCAAAATACTTTAAAAGTTGCCACCCAAGAGCCAGGCTTCTATTTTAGCAGGCATCTAAGGACTGGCTGCACTCTTCCCCAGAGACAAGGGAAGCCAGCAGATGCCTTTCCCACCCTCTCCCTTCAGCCTGCTCCAATAATAGAACCAAGTTGCCAGTAACTCTTTGGAAGGAGCTTGTACATACATCTGGCACCCCAGTTTTTACAGCTTCCACCTGAAAGATGGGCACTTAGATTTATCGCCTGGCTTCAATAGCCAAGGGAGTTTGCATTCACAATTCCTACAAGACTATAGCAAACAAAGAAATAGTTTGTAACAGGTGCAGGAGCACCACCACCACTCTGTGGCTGTATACCTGGGCTCAACGTGGAAGGAGCAAGCAAAAACATTCATCTCCCAGATTCTCCCTGGAAAGGGACTTAACTAACTACCTACTTTCCCATCTGCTGCCTGAGGGTCCCACTTCTAATCAGCCTGCATCTAGATGCCGAATGCCGTCCTCCCCTTCGGTATCCTGACAGGTCTCGACATAGCCTCAACTACTGGAAGCTGCTAAGAACAAAGAAGGAGACCTGGACAATCACAAAAACTTCAGAGACAGCTAGGAGCTTGGGCCGAGTTAATTGGTGAGGCTCATCTCCTGCATGAGAACTCTGTTAAGACTGGGAGAGGTGGCTGTTTAATGCACAAAAACCAACACAGAGAATCAAGGAAAATAAATGGAGGAATATGTTCCAAACAAAAGAACAAGGTAAATCTCCAGAAACAAATCTTAGTGAAACAGAGATAAGTGATTTAGCTGATAAAGAGTTCAAAATAACAGTCATGAAGATGCTCACCAAGGTCAAGAGATCAAAGCATGAACAAAACAGAATTCCAACAGAGACATAAAATATAAGAAAGTACCAAACAGAAGTCACAGAACTGAAGAATACAATAACTGACCTGAAAAATACACTAGACAGATTCAACAGCAGGCTAGATGAAGTGGAAGAAAGTCAGTAAGCTCAAAGACAGGCCAGTGGAACTCATCCAATCAGGGCAGCAAAAAGAAAAAAGAATTTTAAAAATGAAGATAGCATGAAGGACTTACGGGACACTATCAAGGAGACCAATATCCAAATTATAGGGGTCCAAGGAGAAGAAGAGAGAAAGAGTCAGAACGCTTATACAAAAAAATAATAGCTGAAAACCTCTCTAACCTGGGGCAAGAAACAGACATCCAAAACCAAGAAGTCCAAAATGTACTAAATAAGATCTAAAGATATCCACATAGAGACACATTGTAATTAAATTGTCAAAAGTTAAAGACAAGAAGAGAATTTTAAGAGCAGCAAGAGAAAAGCAACTTGTTATGTACAAGGGAATCCCCATAGGACTGTCAGCAGATTTTTCAGCAGAAACTGCCAGCCAGAAGGGAGTGGAGTGATATATTCAAAGTACTGAAAGAAAAAAACTGCCACCCAAGAATTCTCTACATAGCAAAGTTGTCCTTTATAATGGAAGGAGAGAGATGCTTGGGTGGCACAGTCATTTAAGCATCCTCCTCTTGATTTCAGCTCAAGTCATGATCTCACAGTTTATGAGTTCAAGCCCCACATCGGGTTCTACACTGCCCTTCTCCCACTTGTTCTCTCTAAATAAACAAGTACATAAATACATAAATACATACATACATACATACATACATACATAAACAAACTTTTAAAAAAATTAAAATAAAATAAAAAGAATTGAAAGAGAGGTAGAGTTTTCCAGACAAACAAAAGCTGTAGAAGTTCATGACTATGAGACCAATCTTAGAAAAAATATTAAAGGGAGTTCTTCAAGCTGAAATGAAAAGCCTACATCAAGAAACAACAACAATCTCAAATAAACAATCTAACTTTACACGTTAAGGAGCTAGAAAAGTACAAGCAAACTAAGCCTGGGGTGCCTGGGTGGCTCTTAACTAGAGTCTGACTTTGGCTCGGGTCATTATCTCATGGCTCGTGAGTTCAAGCCCCACTGAGCTGACAGCTTAGAGCCTGGAGCCTGCTTCAGATTCTGTGTCTCCCCTTCTCTCTGCCCCTCCCCTGCTCACTCGCTTACTCTGTCTCTCTCTCTCTCAAAAATAAATAATAAAAAATTTTTTTAATTAAAAAAAAACTGAACCCAATGAGAGTGGAGAAAAGGAAATAACAAAGATCAAAATAAATGACATATAGACTAAAAAGATAATAGAAAAACATTAAAATTAAAAGCTGGGTTGTTTTTTAAAAGATAATTAAATTGGCAAGCCTTTACTAGGATTAGCAAGAAATAAAGTTCTCAAATAAAATCAGAAGAGAGACACGACATTACAACTGATCCCATAGGAATACAAAGGATCATGGAACTACTATGCACAACTATACACGAACAAATCAGACAATCTAGAAGAAACGGAGAAAAAAACATACAACCTACCAAGACTGAATCATGAAGAAACAGAAAATCTGAACAGACCAATTACAAGAAAGAAGATTGAATTAGTGATCAAAAACCTCCCAACAAACAAAAGTCCAAGATCAGATGGCTTCAGTGGCAACTTCTAACGAACATTTGAAGAATTAACACCAATTATTCTCAAACACTTCCAAAAAATAGAAAAGAAATACTTTCAAATTCATTTTACAAGGTCAGCATTATCCTAAGCCAAATCCAGACAAGGACATTATAAGAAAAGAAAATTATAGACCAATATCCCTGATGAGCACAGATCCATAAATCCTCAACAAAATATTAGCAAATTCAAGTCCACAATGTATTAAAAGGATCCTACACCATTGTCAAGTAGATTTATTCCAGGAATGCAAGTATGGTTCAACATCCACCAATCAATATAATGCGGCACATTAACAACGAAGGATAAATATCATATGATCATCTCGATAGATGCAGAAAAAGCATTCGACAAAATTTAACATCCATTCCTGATTAAAAACTCTCAATGAACTGTGTATAGAGAGAACGGACTTCAACATAATAAAGGCCATATATGACAAACTCACAGCTAATCGTATGCAATGGTGAAAAGCTGAAAGTTCTTTTTCTAAGATCAGGGACATGATAAGGATGCCCATCGCTTTTATTCAGCCTAGTACCGGAAGTCCTATCCAGAGCAATTAACCAAGAAAAATAAATAAAAGGCATCCAAATAGGAAAGGAAGAAGTAGCATCTCTATGTGCAGATGGCATGACACTATATACAGAAAATCCTAAAGATTGTGCCAAAAAGCTGTTAGAACTAACAATTTCAGCCAAGTTGCAGGATATAAAATCAACATGCAAGAATCAGACATACAAATGGCCAAAAAGTGCATGAAAAGTTGCTCAACATCATTAATCATCAGGGAAATGCAGATCAAAACCACAACGAGAGACCACTGCACACCTGTTAGGAGGGCTAGTCTCAAAAAGACAGAACACAAGAAGTGCCAGGGAGGACGTGAAGGAAAGGAAACCCTTGCCGGTGGGAATGTAAACTGGCATAACCACCATGTAAAGCAGAATGGAGGTTCCCCAGGCAATTAAAATGAGGACCACTGTATGATCCAGCATTTTCACTTCTGAGTATATATTCAAAGGATATAAAGTCAGCATCTCAAAGAGATATCTGCACTCTTGTGTTCCTAGCAGTACTATTCACAATAGCCAAGATTATGGAAACAAGCTAAGTGTCTGTCAACAGATAAAAGGATATATGTGGAATGTTACTCAGCCTTTAAAAAAGAAGGCAAGTCTGTCATTGACAACAATGTGGATGAAACTGGAGGGCGTTATGCTAAGTGAAATAAGCCAGACAAAGACAAATACTTCATGGTATCACATGTATGTGGAATCAAAAAAAATGTCAAACTCATAGAAACAGAGAGTAGAAAAGTGATTGTCAGGGAAACATAAGATACAAACTTCCAACTATAAGATGAATAAGGACTAATGATCTCATGTATAACCTGGTGACTATCATTGACAGCGCTGTATTTTGTAGCTGAAATTTGCCAAGCGAATAGAACTAAAGTTTTCTCTCTCTCTCTCTCTTTCTTTCTCTCATACACACACACACACACACACACACACA
Source organism: Panthera uncia (assembly GCF_023721935.1). Lineage (NCBI taxonomy): Eukaryota > Metazoa > Chordata > Mammalia > Carnivora > Felidae > Panthera > Panthera uncia. The sequence continues at coordinate 112,362,541 of NW_026057580.1, read as the reverse complement.
GCACTGTGTGAGGTCATAGATGTGTTAACTCAATGCAGACAATGCTTGCCCGATGTATGATATATCACATCATCACGTTGTATACTTTAAATATCTTACAGTCTGGTTTTTCTATCATACCTCAATAAAGCTGAAAAGAGAACCACTATGTAGATAAATTTTCAGATGGAAAATATTTTTCATAGCAAAATCTGACACACTTATGTCTTTTCAAAGGCAAAAAAATTCTAGCTACTTTCTTTCGTAATTAGGAAAAAATTAGGAAATCAGGAAAAAAGCTTACTCTAAAATGCTCAATGAAGTTTGTTTTATATAATAAAACAAAATAAATCATTTAAAATTTTTAAAAAGAATGGGCAGTAACTTCAGGGTTGGCTTTTGTCCTGGCCATCTTTTGAATTGTAAGAGAAAATAAGATTGCCCACAGCAAACCACACTGTTCCCTCCATCTACCTCCTAAATTAGAAGAATAAACCTCCAATTTGCCTGGGATAAAAATAATAATGTACACTCGTATAGTACTTATTTACAAAGCACTTCCTTTTTTTATTTAAAATGTTTTAATGTTTATTTATTTTTGAGAGAGAGAGAAACAGAGCACAAGCAGGGGAGGGGCAGGGAGAGAGGGAGACGCAGTGTCCGAAGCAGGCTCCGGGCTCTGAGCTATCAGCACAAAGCCCAATGCAGGGCTAGAACCCATGAATGGTGAGATCATGACCTGAGCTGAAGTCGGACACTGATCCAACCGAGCCACCCAGACGCCCCTACAAAGCACTTTCAAATACACCATCTCATTTCGAGCCTCTTGATAACATTATACCACATACTTAGATCATAGGCAAGGTACAGGGAGGGAGACAGAGACACCCAGGGTCATAGAGTTGACAATCAATAGTTCTAACTGGTGTCACACTGCATGTTGAAAAGGGGATATGTGTAGGCTATTGTTGGCTTGTGAAATATTATACCAAGGTGGCACTCATAGTAGTATACATTAGATTAGATTCGTGGACTTTCCCATGTGTTGACAAGGATGAAGACACATTTTACTTCTCTTCTAGCTTTCCTTTAAAACAAATACAGCAAGAAAAAATCACATTAAAACAACTCTCTGCAAACACAATTGCACTTAGCCTATGTTGGAGGAGGGGAGGGAGTGGGGTGGTCTGTGCAAAATTGGAAGCACATGGCTCCAGCCAATTTGGCCAAGTAGAAATGGGGGACCAACATTACCAGATTTTCCAAATTGATTAATTTTTCGGTAGTTCGAAACTCATGAGTTTATGTTAAACATCCTTATTTTTAAGTGTTGAGAGCTAACTCCATAAAAATTAAACACATCTATCTACAGGTAGAATTTTGTCTCCAACCTTTGTGTTACACCTGTTACATGAGTTGGCATTTTATTTTCGCTGTCTTAATTCCTCATAATCAATAAAAACGAGAAAAAAGAGGGATATCCAGTAAATACTTATATGAAATCTACTCTGTACCATTAAGACTACAGGTATTTTGGATACAGCATTAAACAAAATAGAGCACCCCCCCAATCTTATGCAGTTTATACTCTAGTGACATAAAAAAGCTAACAATTAAAATATCGAATGCTGAGAGGCAGAATCGGGAAGTTGGGATGCTATAACGTTTAGTCTTCTGAGACGTTCAAGGAATTGGTCACGGGAAGAAATGAAATCTGAGATGGAAAAGACGAGCTGGGACGATCCTTCAGAGTTGCTCTGCATCCCAGAGGGGCCAGGCTTTCGCACCCCTTTCGTCCCCAATGGTCCAGGCCCCTAGTTCCATACCATACTAAAGCCATAACTACCGAACTTGACCGTTTGCTATCGAAACGATTGCTGCTTAGACCAGCCCCACAGGTCAGGAGTGTGCCAGGGAGCTTTTTTCCAAATGGTGCATTACTTTCGGCTGCAGGGCCCTAGATGCCATCACCGTGAATCACTGTGATTGCAATAAACGCGTGACGTCTTTTCCCGCCACAGAAACCTTGCATACCCCGGCTCCGTGGCAGAGACTGTCTGCATAGCCCTTTGCAGCTCTGGACCCCCTCCAAGCGGCCAGTGCTCATCTGCCACCAGTAGGCCTCCTTTGTGGCCACCACCTGGTGGGTCTCTACCTCCACCGCCTCCCCGCCCCCCATTTTAGAATTTGTGTTCTAGGACCACTCCTAGTACCAACTGTCATAGGTCAGGTTCCCAGGGAAAGAGTCCCTGAGACTTGCACCCAGGAGGGACTTGGGAAGCACTGTCAGGAGCAGCCCCTGAGGAGAAAAAGAGGGGGTGTTGGAGGTAGGGTCCGTGGGCCTTGGCAACGAGAGAAGCGGCAGTTCTGGTCAATGCCTGGATTTCTAACTTGGGCGGAGGGTGGTGCCCTCACCTGGAGGAGGAAACACTGGAGGAAGAGCAGAGAGTGTGTAGGGACAGAGACCTCACTTTGGACGTCTGAGCACAGGTGAACAGCCCGCCAAGGAACGGATGCATAGAGCGCCTTAGAGCGGATGCGGAGGCGGGAGCCAAGGATAAGCCACAAGATTAATAGTGTCCAGTCGCTGGCCCCCCAGCCACGATCCCTACCCCAGCCCCCTAGGGTTTACAGCCAGGGGCTGGGAGGGGGCCTCCCTGTGGTGGAGAATGAGACAAGGAGGTTCTGGAGAGGCTGGAGTCCTGGATATATTTTGCCTCTGTATCTCATCGCCCTTATCTCTCGGCCATTTACTACTTCTGCCCAAGTGCCGCCCCAGAACTGGGAACCGGATGAAACTTACTCTCCCCGAGGTGCAGGTCCCGGTGATTTAGGAGTGTAGTTCGGAATCACGTGTTGGTTTAGGCAAAACAGCTTGATTGATCACCACCTCCCTGAAGCCCTAGGGTCTGGACGTACAGCCTCATGGCCTCTCGGATGCGAATGGCCTCGCGGACGCGAACGGCTGGGATGCATCTGCGGTCTATGCAGGTGCGTCCCAGCGTGTCACTCCTGGAAAGTTGCTGAGGAGGGGCCTTCCCCTCCCCCAGCCCTCGGTAGCCCATTTCCCCAGTGCTCAGCACGTGAAAGGTAGGCTCTGGGGGAGCGGGGCTGGTACACTGAAGAACGGGCTCCGGTTTTCTCCATTCCCAGGCAAGTCACCCAAATTCTAACAGCATTTTTTCCTCATCTGCCACATGGGGCCAGCAAGCTCTACTGCGCTATAAATAATGAAATGAGAATGTATGTGAATCATTTTATAAGCTGTAAAGTACTACAAAATGGTCAAACTTGGGCTTTGGGTATTTTTAAGGCTGAATGCTAAAAATACCAGGCGTTACAGAGAAAGAAAATGAAAGACAACACCAGAGGCCAAATGAAGGCATGCGTGCACACACCCGCACATGCACGCACACAGCCACACATGCAAGCACACACAAGCACATGCACACACACCCACACCTGCGTGCACGCACACACCCACACCTGCATGCACACACACACACACACACACACACGCACTCTGACACGACTGGGAAGCAGACCCTTACCACACAGACCATGTCCCTGTCTCTCCAAGGACCCTCCTGTCCTCCAGACTCTTTCCTTCTCCTCTGGGGCTGTCACTGTAGGAAGAGCTCACACTGAGCCCGGATGCAGCACTTCCTGGGGCTCAGCCCCTCCCATGGGGCCTCTCCCCTCCTCTCCAGAAGCCGCCCCAGCCCCCCCAAGAGTCCCTTCCCGCCTGGTGTCGACACTGGGGGACACAATTCTCCAGGCTACCTGAGCTCTCATACCCCAGCCCCAGCCAGACAGCTGCCCGGAGTCCCCGACCTTCCCCGGGCTCTGGAACACCTCCAGGAGCAGGGCAGCCTCACCTGAACAGGGGGCTACCTCTAGGGTGCTGGATCCGGGAGGGGCTGGGATGGAATCCTGGCCAGTTTGCTAGAAAAGGGCCAAATGCAAACTCTTCACACTCATTTGCAAGTCTGCATCTCGTGTGACAGAAACTCACACATGCACACATCCCATGTACTCACCACAAACCCCCACGTGCACATCCCACACACACATCCACCGCACAACACCCCAGCCCCCTAAACACACTACGCATGCATCAGACTCCCGACATACACACCTCGCACCCCCACACTCACCCACACACACCCCCACATACCCATATACCACACGCCGCCCCCACCCCCCACACACACAACGCATCCCACATATCCCACACACCCCACATACACCATGCACCCCACAGACACACACACCCCAGAGACTATTTTATCTCCACCCAGGAGAACAAGCCCAGGCGAGCCCGCCTGGATTTCCTCTCCAGCAAGAGGGAAGCACCTGCAGAGCCCCTCTCTTCCACCAGATGGCGCTACATCCTTAAGGGAGACGGTGTTTTGCAAGAACCCGTGGCCACCTGCAAATGACCGGGAAACGAGGACCCTTTGCCACTTTCTCCACGGCCCCCGGGGCCAGGAGGACCAGAGGACGGGTCCCACGGGAGAGCTGACTACCGGCTCCCGTAAATCCTTCACTCGGTGATAGATGAGAAACGAGGGGAGATAGGTGTTGTCATCCGCAGGAGGCTTGTTGACCCCTCGTGGGGAAAATGGTTCATCGGCTCTGCCCGATCACCTCCGCGCAAACCAAGCAGGTGCCGAATGCGAGCACGAAGGGGGGCAGCACGCTTCAGGTGCTCCAGCTCTTTGCCCAGTTTTCATGTCCTTTTCCTCTGTAAGAACCACTTGTGCCGCTCGTCTGCCTGGCCTTGTTCCATGAGGAATCCCAGGCAAGGCAAAATGGCTTTGTAGTCCAACGGATCTGGTCTCGAAAATGAGTCGCAGCCATGACAGACTGTCACAGTTACTTTCCATGACCGTGACGCTTAGCTGGGCAGTGGAGCCCCACTGCTTGGTCAGACGCTGGTCTAGCTGCTGCCGTGAAGGTATTTTTAGATTTGGTCAAGGCCACATTTCTAGGTATTTGTTTATTTCTTCCGTAAAGGGGATGCCCGAAACGCAGGTGGGCCTCATCCAATCAGTTGAGGGTTTTCAGAGCAAAGACTGAGGTTTTTCGGATAAGAAGGAATTCTGCCTCAAGACTGTAACAGAAACTCTGCCCAAGTTCCCAGGCAGCCAGCCTGTGCTACAAGTACTGAACTGACCAGCTCAAACAATCCCATGAGCCAATTCCTTAAAATAACTCCGTATATTACATATTACATGTTACATGCTACATATTATATATACATATCCTATTCATTCTGTCTCCCTGGGGAACCTTGACTGAGACATTAGTTGTAGTAATTTATTAAGTGAACCATGTAATCTCTCAAAGCCATGCTTCCCTCATCTGTAATATGACGTTGTAAAACCAGGCAGATTTCTTGAAATAACGAATGCGTGATGCCTAGCTCGGAGCCTGACAAATCACAGTGCGAGCTGGATGAGGTCATCTTTCCGCATCCATCCCCATCCCTACAGGATTACATAAGATGGGGGGGGGGGGGGACTTTGGGGCCACACACCCTGAATCCATTCTGTCTGTGCGGACCGCAGCGCATACGTTCTGCCAGCGGCTTCTCAGAGGCTGGTCCACGGAACCGCAGCATGAACGTCACCCAGGAATGTGTTAAATCCCAAGCTCTCGGGCCCCACCCCACACCTGCTTCAGAGACGAGGTTGGCACTTTTGGGGGAGGGTGTGTGGCAGTCTGTGTTTCAGGGAGCCGACCAGGTGATGCCAACGCATCCGAAGAGGACGACTCTTCTGCTAACGTAAGCACCACACGACAGGGACATTTTGGTTTGCTGTCATCTCTTGTGTTTCCTAGGGCATCTCTAGTACCTGGGACAGTGCCTGGTACATCGTGGGCACCCAACACTTGCTTCCTGAATGAATAGATCTCGGTGTCAGCCCTAAGAAAAATAATGGTCTGCTTTGTACCAGCACAGCCTCACTTTGCACAGAGCACAAGCTATGTGCTCTGCTCTGGCTTCCTCTTTGTATTAGTGGTGCTCCCGTATTCAAACTCCCATCTATGTTGATAATTCTAGTAATTACTTACCTAACCCAGCCATGACCCAGAGATCTTCGTTATCAAAAATACAAGTTAGGGGCGCCTGGGCAGCTCCGTCAGTTAAGCGTCCAACTTCGGCTCAGGTCATGATCTCACGGTTCGTGGGTTCGAGCCCCTCGTCGGGCTCTGTGCTGACGGCTCGGAGCCTGGAGCCTGCTTCGGATTCTGGGTCTCCCTCTCTCTCTGCCCCTCCCCACCTCTCAAAAATAAACATTAAAAAAATTCTTTAAATTTCATTTGAAAGTGTGGCCTGTGAAATTTAGAACTTAGTGATGAGAGTGGAGCCTAGTAGCCTATACAGCCTTCAGCCAGACACTCTATTACATATTAGTACTCCAACGAGTTCTTTCCAAATATATGTGTATGTGCAATCTACATCTGTATCTGTAGATATATAATAAATATATAGAAATTACTTCTAACCTATTTATTTCTAATTTGAAATTGTGTAATATTAATAATAATGTGTATATGTATTCCCCCCAAAGAGACAGCAATAGTTTGTAAAATGTGAGAACAAAAACAATTTTGTTGACATCCTTGTGCCTGAAAGGTACTGCAGTATTCTGACTCACCAGCAGGGGGCGGGCCGCTCACAAGAAGTGGTCGTCAAGGAGAACATCCGTTAGACTTTGCTGGGGGACTCTGGGAAAGTTGGGAGGGCCACTGTCTGCAGAGGTGGGAGTTGTCAGTAACGAGGTGGCAAGGGGCGTTACCTGGACATTCGATTTTGGTGACAAAAGTGATGACACTTCAAAGCTGGCATTCACCTGCAAACATTCCCATCTGAACTGAACCAACTATGTTTTCGGTGATCAATGACAATCTAATCCTTTTTGGAAAATAGATTTGTTCTTGACTTTTAGAATTGGGATTTACTTTTCCAAGTGCTGGCTAAACAGGTGTAACAAATACGTTTCCTAAAGCAGGAAAGAGAAAATGCATGTGAACAGTAGTCTCTCAAGTTGTTCTAACTTACGTATACATTAGCAACAACCCCTCGGCACAAATTTTAAAACCTCTCTAAGGACGCTTTGATTTACCTGTATTTTTCAAAGGAGACTTAAGGCCAATCCAGACCTTCAGCAGCCTTTTTAGTTTATACAAACTCGCATAGTCTGATATTCCCACCTCTATAAGCCAGAGATGATGGTGATGATAATGAGGGTGAGGATGATGGAGGTGATGATGATGGTGGTGACAGTGATGGCAAAATAATGACGATCATGATGAGAGGAAGCAGGAAGTTAGCATTCAGGGGTACCGGGCCTTGTACTAAGCCCTTTGCCCATTTATCGTACCGGCCCACACCAACCCTGTGAGGTAGGTACCACATTCTTCACACTTAGGGATGAGCAGACACCGAGTTTGGCCACCTGTCCAGTTACACAGCAAGTAAAAAAACGCAGCTGGGGCTTAACTCAGGCATGATAACTTCAAAGCCCCACTCTGAACCACTACCTCTGACACAGACACCTCTAAATATTCACTTACAAATTTTCACTGCTTGAACAAAAACCTTCGTCCTCTTTTGAGCCACAGATCAGGTATCAGGCCAACATTTCACCTCGCTAATGCAACTTGGAAGACATATAGGAAAATGCAGGAAATTGCTGTCTTTAGCCATCTAATATGTAAGACAGAAGACATTCCGCTCCCACCCCTGTTTCTCACACACACACACACACACACACACACACACCATTCCTTCTCATGATGGGTAAGCAATAAGCAATAAGCAAGCCTATGCAATTAACCTACTTGTTGCAATGCCCCATACGAGACACAGCTAATCGCACATAGAGCCATAAGGCGGAATCACAACAAAACCTTCACCCCCCAGCAACACCGGCCACTGCTTTGTAGCTCGACAACTGAACTCATAACAGAGAAAAAGCTTACCCTACCAACCGAGGGAGATGGTCCTCAAACCTCCCTACACCTCACAACTCCCCACGGTGTTCTTATAGATTCAAATCCAAACCTGCTGAACCCAAATCTTCAGGGTGTGAGCTCAAGAAGCTTTTTTTTTAAATCCCTCCGTGACCCTGAAGCAGTGGGCACCTGGCCACCACTTACAATCATTCCAGATGGATTTGAACAGCAGTATTAAAGATACTCCTGGAACATGGGAGTCTGGTCTTAGTGTATGCAGCTTCTCAAAAATATGTTTCCCAGGTCGCCTGAGTGGTTCGGTCAGTTAAGCATCCCACTCTTGATTTCAGCTCTGGTCATGGTCTCACAGTTTGTGAGTTGCAGCCCTGCGTCTGACTCTGCACTGATAACATGGAGCCTGCTTGGGAGTCTGTCTCTGCCTCTCTTTTTCCCTGCCCCTCCCCCCAAAAGAAATAAATGAACAACAAAAAAAGATACTCCTAAAGGATGCTAAGCCAAGATGGGCTCATGTCAGTAAAAAGGGCTTGATAACAACAGCCTTTTCCCCCGGGGAATTGACCGTCAAAGGTCTAACACAGACTGTCACCTGGGCACAGATGGACCTCTTGAAGGATGCTCCAGGACTGTTTCGTGGCTTGGAAATAAGTGTCGGTTAGGGCTGTAGCAGTGAGGTGAGTCTCTGGCTGCCCCCCCCCCCCCTTGTGGATCCAGCGGGTGAGCCAGGAAGCAACAGGAGTAACTTTGCTGTGCGGGCGTGGGCTTCCCGAGGGCCTTCTGGGGGACTCTGTTCTGCCCAGGAGGAAGGAAGCCCAGGAGTGTAAGGCACCGTGCAATGCTTCGAGGTGATAAGGACAAAGAGAAGGCATCGGCTTCGGCAGCTGGGGCCTCACCCCTGTCCCCTCTGACACCATTTCAACAGGCCACGTGGAAGGGAGAGCCAGACAGAAGACAGTGATGGCAGAACAGAGAGCGGTGCTGAAGGAAGCAGGCGAGTGGGGCTCCGTGGCCGTGGCAGGGGAAGCCAAGGTTTCTCCCTCTTGCCTATTGCTTGCGAGTAGAAGTACTCCATGACCTCGTCACGGCCTCCAGTCCCCTAGTCCTCTTTGTAGCAGGTGACATCTACTGATTGTAGTCGCAAGAGCGTGAGGGTATGAAATCAGAGAGCTCGGGGTTTACATTCCGATTCTGCTGCTCACAGACTGCGTGGCCTCAGGCACGTTCTGCCGTCTCTTGCAGCTGTGGTTTCTTCAGCAGAGACAGCTGATAACAAAACCTGCCTTTTAGGGAGGCTACAATTGCTAACTTAAAGATCGCCATCGGGGTGCCTGGGTGGCTCAGTCGGTTGGGCATCCGACTTTGGCTCAGGTCATGACCTCCCAGCTTGTGAGTTCGAGCCCCGCGTTGGGCTCTGTGCTGACAGCTCAGAGCCTGGAGCCTGCTTCGGATTCTGTCTCCATCTCTCTCTCTGCCCCTTCCTCTCTCTCTCTCTCTCTCTCTCTCTCTCTCTCTCTCTCTCTCTCACAAAAAAAAAAATTTTAAAAAAAAAAAAAAAAAAGATCACCATTAAGCCCCTGACACAGAGAGCACTCTTTCTGATGCAATAGAAACTGTCACCATTTCTTCTCCAAACCCTTCCCTCCTGGCCTCCAAGATCCCAGAGGAGCCGGCTTCCCTTCCCTCCGCACCTGCTCACTGCAGACTGCAAACCCACAACTTCACGGTGTCTCGGCACGACTCCTAACACAGTTTTGTGTTAGCCCACACCGAGTGAAGTCTTCTCCATGCACTCAGCACAAAAACCAGCAAAGGGACGAGAAAGAGAGCTGCCTCCATGAGCATTTGAGGAATGGAATGCCCTATTGCTTATCGGGAAAGGACGTTGAAATGCTGTTTCTAAGTTATACACAAACTAGTTAATGCCCTGGGGTGGGGGAAGGGAGGGAAGTAACCTCTGCCACCAAAAAAGAAAGAAGAAAGAAAGAAAGAAAGAAAGAAAGAAAGAAAAGAAAAGAAAAGAAAAGAAAAGAAAAAGAAAGAAAGGAAAAAAAGAAAAATCCTACCTTAGCAATTTTCTGGGAGTTAACTTCTAATTTTTCAAGGCTATAAAACACCTGGGCCCTAACTGGCGGTAGGTAGGTAGTCAGAGCGACCTCTCCCAAGAGACAGCAGGCATATCAGAAACTCCTCGAGCACGGAACTAAAAAACATTTCACACAATCCCCATTTGGCCTTGTTGCTAAGGTGCTGGCTAATTCCTCCGGCCCCAGGCTTCCTCCTCTTGGCTCAGATCATTGAACGTGTGCATCTCCACGAGTGTCCTTGGCATCTCGTCTCACCTGTGCCCCTAAGGCATCCACGTAGCTTCAGGCATCTCTCTGAAGAGCAGGCACTGAGATCTCTCGCCCCCACCCCACCGTGGGTCCCTGGGCTTTCTTCCAACACCCCCAGCTGCCTCCTGGACCTCTCTACCGGGCTGGCCAGCCAGTGACTGGACACGCCATGTGCCCGCAGCTCGTCCTTCCCCCATATCACGTCTTCTTCCCATGCCTCACCCCTCAATCTTATAAGTGTCCCCACTGTCGTGCAAGGTCTGACTGGCCAGTGTCGGTGACAGCTTGCCCCCCTGCCGCCCCGTGTTTCACACCTAAAGCCGTCCTCATGCTCCAGATGTGCCTGTGGTTCGGCATTGGCTCCCAAATGACCACACTGTGGTGGGAACGTGGACGCTCAGGAAGCAAACAGACTTCGGTCTACGTTTCCATCTATATCTCCTTGGGGAGGCGATATAACCTCTCCGGGCTCATTTTCTTCATCTGCAAAATAAGGATAACATTTGCACTGTATTACGTGTGGGGTTATTGCAAGGATTAAAGGTGATAGAAACAATGTGCGTTTCGCACATAGTAGGTTCTCAACAAATGGCACCTCTCATTATATAAAAACAACCTGCTTGCTAACCTGCTACTTGTTAATGAACACAACACCCAATGACCTATCATCCAAGCCAGGATACTTCTGAGACAGAAGGGCATTTTAATAATTTTGCTGGGACATTAGATATACACCGGTTTTATCTTAGGTGTTCTAAAAGACAGGTTTTATTACTCAGGAATATGAAGCCCAGCAGATTAGGAAATGACTGCCATGGAAAAGATAGTCTATTACAGATCCCGAGAGGAGGGCAGGCGACACCCTTCGGGACCCGGGCCTACCTGGCCCGGGTGTGATGAGGACAGGACACGGTGGCCAGGAGTGTGCGAGCCCAGCAGAGGAGACAGCTGGGGTATGGGCTCCGGATTGGCTGGTTTGCGTATGAGCAGCATGCTCCCATCTATCTCCAGGAATTAGCTAGCCCTGGGAGGGGTGGTCTCTCGGGTGTCAGTGAGGCCCCAGATGTCAGAGCATCAGAATACAATGACGTCTGATACACAAGGCAAGCAAGGCCATATGGTCGCCCTATCAATATGAGAAGTCTGTCCTCTGTGCCCACCCCCACCTCCCCTATCGGTGCCGCCCACTGGTCTGCCTAGGGCTTTTCTCCCCCTCGGCGTCTTGGGAAAGTTCCTGTGCAGTAGCCCATGCCCAGCCCAGGCGGTGCCAACCTAACGCTCCAGATCCTAACTGGTCCCTAGAATAAGTAATCAAATTTTCAGTATTTCTAATACTGCAGAAACTGTACACACGTTTAAAATAAGGAAGGGATGTGCTCTCTTCCATGCACAAAACTCTTCAAAACCCGGAGTCTGTAAAGGAAATGATGACAAAGCAAAAGCCAGAAGATGAAAACAGAAATTGCTGCTCTAGCGTTTTCCTTTTCCCTCTTCTCCCATGAATCAAAACCTCCTTACCTACCTCCCAGCCCGCTGAGGTATCCCAGGCGGACTGCCAGATCCAAATCAGTTCAGGCTCACGTGCGAATGGTGACACAAGAAGTATTTTGTTACTCCGGGTGTGAGTTCTCAGTACCCTATCTGGAGGGACCTTGGGCCGGGGATGTTGGATACACAGACGTTTGGGAGCAATCTGTTTTCATATCACGTTACAGTTGTTACAGATAACCTAAAGTATCACTTACTCATCACAATTTCAAAATAATGGTAATTTTACATCGACCCCTGGATCCTACTAACTAATGTGTTCCCAACAGCAAAACCCATACAGCATTACGTCAAAAACTCTTATTTTATTATTTAATAACCATATTTCAAGATAGCTGGCATCCTCTGAATTTTATATTAGAACATTCTGAGAAGTCCAAAGACTGCCAAAGGGAACCATGGCACAAGAGAGAAAAGTTGAGAAGCCCACTCTAGACCAGGGGCAAGTATGGTAGGTCAAGTAATGGCCCCTCATAGATAGTTGCCCATACCCGACTCACTGACCCCTGGGGATATGGTGCCTTGTCAGAAGGGACTTTGCAAACGCGATTAAGGAGTGACTCCTAGATAATCAGTGGGTCCAAAGAAGGAAACCTTTCCCAGGTGAAGTCAGAGAGATGGGGCAGACGAAGAGGCAGGAGAGATTCGAGCACGAGAAGGACTCCATCCACCGCTACTGTTGACGAAGGGAGCCAAGAACCAGGGGATGCAGGCAGCCTCTGGAAGCTGAGAATGAGTCCCAGTTGACAGCCGGTCAGGAAGCAAGTCCTCAATCCTGCAAATGCTTGCAGCGGAATTCTGCCAATAGTCCTAGGTAATATGTACATGAATGAACATGGCTGTTCCAATAAAACGTTACCTACAGCACCGTGGCAAACCAGACGTGGCCCGTGGGACATTGTTTACCTACCCTTTCTCTAGATTACCGTCGACTTCACATCACTGTGGGTACAGATGTATTTGCAGTCATTTCGGCCACTTTATTTTATGCTTTCCATATCTTTCTATATTTCTATACTTCCATTTCTTGCCTTCTCTTTGACTTTTCGTTGGTCTGCTGTTTCCATTAATTTTTTTCTTGTTTAGAAGCCAAGTGCTTTCTCTCTTTTCTTTTAATGATTACACTAGAAATGTAAACATATATCAGTGTAACAAAGTCCATGACTCTCAGCCTAAATAACATAAGCACCTTAGAGCCACTTAATCCTTTTACTTACATGCAGTTCTTGTCTAGCATTTTAGTTCTACCTTGGTTTTTTAAAACCAGCCAATGGAACATGATTTTGATAGTTTTGTATAGTCAGTATTTGCTTTGATTTATCCGCATATGACCATTTTCTTTGCTCACAGTTCCTTATTTAAAAAAAATTTTTTTAACCATTTATTTATTTTTGAGAGGCAGAGAGAGACAGAGCACAAGTGGGAGAGGGGCAGAGAAAGAGAGAGACACAGAACCTGAAGCAGGCTCCAGGCTCTGAGCTGTCAGCACAGAGCCCGACGCGGGGCTCGAACCCACAAACCGTGAGATCATGACCTGAGTTGAAGTCGGAGGCTTAACCAACTGAGCCACCCAGGCGCCCCTGCTCACAGTTCCTTCTTGTGATTCAGCTCTTCCTTTGGACTTTATCCTATGTAGCTGTTCCTTTAGTGAAGGTCTGTTGGTGAGAAATCCTCTGTATCTTACGTCTCTAAGTATTTTCATTAATGTTCACTCTGAAAATTAATTTTGCCTGTAGAAGATTCTAAGTAGGCTGACGTTCTCTCAGTACTTTGAGGACATTCTATTACTGTCTGCTGGCATCCAGGGGTCAAGAAATCAGCTGTCAGAATAACTGTTACTTTGTATATAATCTGTTTTCTTTGCCACTCTGTGTACAAACACTGTCTTCTCCTATTTCTCTCTGTCTAGAACTCTAGAGAAGTGTTCTACCTTTTCACTGTCCACACTCTCACTCTACTTTTCACGTTTTGTACTGACTGCCCTCTGATCTGCAGTCTGTGTTATTTCTTCAGTTGTATCTTCCGGTTCACGAGTTACCCCACATTTGTGTCTAATTTGCTATGTAATTCATCAAGTGAGTTTCTAATTCTAATCATTAGTTTCTTTGTGTTCAGAAAGAAATGCACGAAACAAAGAAGTATGTGTCTTTTCCAAATGTGCCTGGTTAATCATGACAGTCTCTGATGCCTTTACCACACTTTCTATCCTTTAGGTGTTTGAGCATATCAAATGTATTTATTTTGTATTCTGTATCTGATTGTTCCAGTATCCACACCTTTGTTGGTCAGGTTCTTCAGTTTTATATTTCTGTCACTTTCACTCATGATAGTTTGTTTTCTCCTATAGTTGCAACTTTTTTGTGTGATCTCAGGCTTTTTGGAATTTTATTTGTATGATTTTTTTTTTTTTTTTGAAGTTTGGCTTTTTAAAGTGCATTAATCTAGGGGCATCTGGGTGGCTCAGTCAGTTAAGCGTCCGACTTCAGCTCAGGTCATGATCTCTCAGTCGATGGGTTCGAGCCCCACGTCAGGCTCTGTGCTGACAGCTCAGAGCCTGGAGCCTGCTTCAGTTTCTGTGTCTCCCTCTCTCTCTGTCCCTCCCCTACTTCTCTGTCTCCCTCTCTCTCAAAAATAAATAAACATTTAAAAAATTTTTAAGTAAATAAATGAAGTGCAGTACTCTATGGAAAATAGTTTTGCTTCAGCCAGGTTCATGGGTATGCTACCAGAGCATTCTGAGTATTTCAAATTAACTTCTTGGCTTGGGTTCTTTTCTCAGGTAATCAGGTAGTATGCATTCTTTTCACAAAACCTTGGGTGTAAGGCTTGGTGGTTAGGAATTCTCAAACTTTGTCTCCCCAACCCGCCTCACCATAAGGCTGAGACCAGCACATAGCTTTATTAATTCTTTACCAATTCTCTCTTCTGGGAAGATTTTTTTCCCATCAGCTGAGGATATCACCCCTCTGGAGTCTAGGTTGTGTGTGTGTAATGGGAAAATTTGATTCCACTTTCCACCCTGCTCCGGTCCAGGTTTTGTCCAGTCTATACTCTCGGGACCTGTAAAGACCCAGCTCTGGGCACCCTGAGACAAAGAATACAGCCCCATAGCAAACCCCAGATTCCTCCCTCCTTTACCCAAGAGGATTTTCTCTTTCTTTTTTAAATTTTTTTAATGCTTATTTATTTTTGAGAGACAGAGTATGAGCAGAGGAGGGGAGACACAGAATCCAGAGAAAGTTCCAGGCTCTGAGCTGTCAGCACAGAGCCTGACACGGGGCTTGAACTCAAGAACCGCGAGATGATGACCTGAGCCAAAGTCAGATGCTCAACCGACTGAGCCACCTAGACACCCCCATTTATTTTTAACTTTTTAAAATTTCTCTTTCTTATTCTAGCCATCAGGGATTTCCTGTATTCTCCCACCAGATCAGCCATGCATTAAGTAAAGATTTTTCTTTCATATTTCATCCATCATTTTTAGGTGCATAGACCTGAGAAGAATTGCATTTATTGTACAGCAAGCCATATTGCTGAAAAGAATTTTGAAATTAGTTTTTACTAAGTAGAACTATGTATTTCTCTGATCTATATGCCCCTGAAAACAATTTTACAGCATCACTTTAGAGATACGAGCTCCCAGACCTTAAAAAAGAAAATCTTGGAGCATATGGTTAGGGGATGTTTGCTATGTATCACTGAGGATTAAGCCCACAGGTGAATCTGAGCTGATTGGAAGATGTGTACTTAAGATACAAACCTACTTACTAAATCTTGCAACTGCTGTCATCGACCACAGCTTTATCACCCTGCACTCTCAGCCAGAGTCATCATTAAATCATCCCGGGGCCAAAGGAAGTTCTCAGTACCTGTGGTTATTCTTAGCCAGTAAACTTACTCTGTTTTATCCTAACAAAGTATTGACAAATCACATGACACCCTCTGAGTTATAAAGGAGGCCTCCTTTGTGAATGGGATAGCTAATTCACAGAAAGAAATTTGCTTCACTGCAAGGCCGTCATTAGGATGCACCCCACGTGCCCCCCCGGCTTCTTGGGGCCTTATCCCTGGATGCTTATCGTGTTAGTGTCATTCCTTCATTACTCAGCCAAAACATCGCGAGTGGCTGCCAGGTGCCAGGCAGATCCTGGTCGTGGGAGGAAGATACCAACATGATCTCGGCCCTGGACAAATTCGCTTTCTATTGGAAACAACAGAAACATACATACGAATTACAGTAAAAACCACTAAATGCTGCAAGTTGGGTACAAGCATAGCTGTTTACCTCAGAATACATCGTTCTTTTTTGAGATGTTATTGAAATATAACATTATATTAGTTTCAGGTGCGCAGCATAATGATTTGATATATAGACAGAGAAATGATTACCACGAGTTTAGTTACCATCCATCACCATACGTAGACAATTCTTTTTCTTCTCCTAAGAGCTTTTAAGATCTGCTCTCTTAGCAAGTTTCAAACATATAATACAGTATTGTTAACTATAGTTATCATGCTGGACATGACATCCCCAGGATTCATTTATTTGATAACTGAAAGTTTGTCCCTTGTGACCCCCTTGACTTACCTCTCTCCCGAACCCCACCCCTGGCCACTGTCAGTCCATTCCTTGTAGCCGCGAGTTCACGTTCAGGTTCCACATACAAGTGACATCATATGGTATTTGTCTTTCTCTTGGACTTATTTCACTGAGCATAATGCCTCCAAGGTGTATCTGAGTTGTTACAAGTGGCGGCACACTGTCTAACCACAGCCGCTGCACGAGTTTACATCTCCACCAACGGTGCCCACGGCTCCCTTTTCTCCACATCTTCGCCAACACTTGGGATCTCTTATCTGTTTGCAATAGCCATTCTACCAAGTGTGAGGTAAATAGCTCGCGGTGGCTTTGATTTGTATTTTCCTGGTGATTCGTGATGCGGAGCACCTTTTTACCGTGCCTTCTTTGGAAAAATGTCTGTTCTGATCCTCTGCCCATTTTTTTTTTCTCAGATTTCTTGGGGTTTTTTGCTATTGAATTCTAGAAGCCTTATATACAGTTTGGATATTAACCTCTTATCAGATATCTGATTTGCAAATATTTTACCCCATTTCATTCCGCTGAACGTTTCCTTTGCTGTGCAGAAGCCTTTTAGTTTGACTGAGTCCCCCTCGTTTATTTTTGCTTTTGTTGCCTTTACTTTTGGTGTCTTTATTAAGACTGAAACACTTTAACATTTCGAAAGTATTTTGAATGTGACAGTGAATGGCTGGACGTTGGATTCGAACGTGGGACGGAGGGTTCTACTCCCCAGAAGTGGCGTCTTAGATCCAAGCGCCTCCCTGCACCGGGGCCATAAGAGGATGACTACCTACTAGCTCTTGCCTTCATGCTCACCACCTAGAAAACCTGCCACCTGCTACGCATGATGGTGCTGGGCAGAGTTTGATGCTCAAAGCACAGTGTCATGGGCGAGGAACTTGTATGTGAGCACCTCTGGTTTGAGTTCCCATCTTTCAGGTTTTCCAAATTTTTGCATTTGAGAGGCACTGATGCTGCTGCAGAAGTGTAAGCATCCTGAACTTGGCACCTGACCTTTGTCACTCAGAGGGCTCATCTGTGAGTTTGTTAACTTATTAGAAACCGCACCGTTTCCTCTAGGTTATTATGACAAGCAACTGAAATGATGGGAGTCAACGTGTAAAAACGAGGGTTATGAATGTGTTGAGTATTATCATTATCATTATTATTAGAGTAATATCAGAGTGTTAGAGCATGTTTTGGTATTTGATTTCTTACCTACTTTATATTTAAAGTTAGTAAGGAGTTAATTTTAGTAGTTTCTTAATGTAAATTAGCTCTGGGAATATATTAAAATAATTATTACAAGTTAACCAAATGACTTGAATGCTCACAAAAAAAATTTGTTTAGATGCTATAGAAGCCAAAATGGAGGGATTCTATTTGGATTAACATGTTGAAATATTTTAGATATAGACCGAGACTACACGTTTCTTGTACTGAATCCAAAAATGTACCAATCCACAGGGCGCCTGGGTGGCTCCGTCAGTTAAGCGTCCAATTCTTGGTTTCAGCTCTAGTCACGATCTCATGGTTCGTGAGATCGAGCCCCAAGTTGGGCTCTATGCTAACAGCACGGAGCCTGCCTGGGATTCTCTGTCTCCCTCTCTCTCCCCCTCCCCTGCTCTCTCTTTCTCTCTCTCTCAAAAAAATAAACACTTTTTAAAACGTACTAATTCTTTTTCTGCACACGTCATCCAATTATCGAAGTAAGCGGGAAGGACAGCAGCGTCTGAGTGATTAGACAGGAGCAGAATGAATGTCTGCAGTGGTTGCATGAAACACCCCCTCCTCCTGTGCTGAGGGTCGGGGATGACTCAGTCCTCTGCGTGAATAGTGTTTGCAAACATTTCTGAGAGCTCGCCGTGCGATAGACCCCGAGGTAATTCATAGCATCACTTCACGACACGTGTCAGATACTAGTCCCACGCGTTCAAAGAAACACACTCCGTGCTTGAGACCCCCCAAAGGCACTAGGCATTTTTTTACTTCCATCTAAGAGATGAGACCTTTCAGAGAGGTGAAGGGGCGTCTCAGAGTCACCCACCCGGCTGCGGCCAGGACGGGAGCCCGGGCAGATGTCCCCTGAGCCCAGAGTCCTCACATGGGCTGTTCCCGGCTCTCTCTGCATCCCCAGCCACGTCAACTTTGTTTCCTTCTTCTGGCTCCTGAAGACAGAAGACCGTTCCCCAGGTGCAAGAATGAAGGATAACAAGATGAAGAACATTTAAATGTCCCACTCTCCAGCTTTGGGCAACTGTGTAACTCCCTTGATCCTCGATGGAAAATAAAAGCGAGGACACTCTCCTGACAAAGCATCGAACAAAGAAGTGTCTGTAGAGCACTGATCACCCTGCCTGCACGTTGGACACCTGATAGATGTTATTTATTACAATTATTCAAAACAGTGAAAGAGAGGATCTCGCACTATAAAATCAAGCCGTGTTTTCTTAGCTTGCAAGCGAAGGGCCCATGCCAAGGGAAGTATATCCCATCCGTGTCAAACCTTGTCCACCACTTGCCAAGTGACTTTGTGTTTGTGCTGCCTGAAGACACTTCTGTCTCGAAGAAGTTCCCATATCGGTGTTTCAAGGAACCTCAACCCTGATGTAAAGATCCGAATTTCAACTCTTTTTGTCTTTATTCGCAGGCCTACAGAGTTGACGAGAAGGCCGCGGAACAAGCTCGGTGGGAAGAGGCCTCTAAAGAGACAATCAAGAAAACCACCAAGCCCTGTCCCCGTTGCCATGTGCCAGTTGAAAAAAATGGTGAGTCTGGGCTACGGAAAAAGTGAGGATTTGGTGAGCTTCTTGGAGAACATGAGCTGCGTGGTTATAACAGTCAGGAATTCTAGGAGGATGTGTAACTGAATAGCAGTTCGGCACTCAGGGAATTTGGAACCATTGCCCAGAGTGCAAATCTCTCTGCTGTCCCGCATCAAGTCTCTTAACTGCCTAAGCCCACGGTCCAACTCTGTCAAATAGAGATGAAAACAGAAGCTGTCCCCCAATAGTAGAAGCATGAGACGTCATGCAGGGCATGACCTGGCATAGAGTACCAAGTACATAGAGTACTTGACCTCGGCCAAGTACCTGGCATAGAGAAAGCACTCCATAAACCCTAATTACCCTTATTATTATTTATTATTAATAATATTAGGCAATTTGTATCTGGTAAGTTGTCTACTATATATATATATATATATATATATATATATATAAAACCTTGGACTGTGAGTAACTTGTTCTGCTAGTGTTCCACAAGATGAGCAAATATTTCTAATAAAGTTTAGCTTGATAGATGAGCGATATCTTTTGCAATACCAGTCGTACATGATGCCGAATGTCACATGATCACAACTGAGCCAATGGTTCTTAAAATTCACTTTGATACACAAGTGCTTTGAATTAAAAGTATGTTTCGGAATGAATTATGCTTGCAAACCAAGGTTTTACTATATATATATTTTTTAATATATATATATATATGTATATATATATGTGTATATATATATGTATATATATGTGTGTATATATATGTATATATATGTGTGTGTGTGTGTGTATATGTGTGTGTGTGTGTGTGTATATAATATATATATTTCCTAGTCCAGTATCCTAGTCCAGTATTTCTCAGTGTATCCGCCATAGTATTCTGGTGTCTAGAGACACTCAGTGGGGAAAGGGGGAATGTCACCATGCCAAATACATTTGCCAGGTCATTCCTACTAGAGCCCCCTCTTGGATAATACCAACAACACAAACAATTAACTTGTATTGAGCATTCGTTCTATGCTTGTTCTAGGTTCCTTACAATTATCACATCATTTAGCCCTCACAGGAATCGCATAAGGAAGCCATTCTTATTATCCCTGCTCACAATATACATTGGCAATCCAGACTTCCTTCTGTAAAAGAAATCTGTTTAATTTTGTTTAATGGGCAGGTTCCCGCTTCTTTTGGCCATGATATTCTTTGTTTCCTCCTCACGCCCACTTGTGTACCTTTCAATGGCAGCACACACTCTGGGCTCTGATATCCCCATCCCCGCTGTGGGACATTTAGTCCTCGACATTACTACGACACTTGCCCCCTATATTAGAGTATCGTTCACATGAATCTGTTTCTCAATAGAGGTATTCCTTTGGCCTTCTACCAACTACTCTCTAAATTTTGAGAAAGTGAACTGAAACTTTGGGGATGCCGCTGGATTCGCTGACATTAACCGCAGGTGGTCTTTTAGGAGCCCACGGTTGTGCCCTGGTTTGCGTGAGTCAACAGGCTTAGAATCACAGGAGCCACACTCCCAACGGTTCTCTCCCTGACGATGCTCCAAACCCAAGACATCAACTCCCAAGAGGGGCTGCTCTTCCTTCCTTACACACCCCGTCACACCCGTGCCTCCTCATAAATGCTGGAGGCCACCGTGCCTACGGGGACACTGGGGAGAGCTGGCAGACGGAAGGACCGCCCTTCCTGATCCCGTCCTAATGGACAAGTGACCCCTGTCATACGCTGTAGGACACGGAGGGAGGCCCGCTCAGCTCCGCGATGCTGTGTCTACACTTGCAGCTGTGGTGTTATTCCCCTCCTGAGTGTGCCCTGCTCCCACGATAGCGTGGCGGTCCTGTTGCCTGCCGGCCATCGTTGCACAACCCGCCCCTGCTCTGCGGCATTCAGTCTATATTCAGAGTTGTACTTTGGGCCAACCCGTTCACGGTCAGTCCGATACCCCACAGCAGCCAGTGGGGTACCTGCCGCAGTCAGTCCTGGATGTGCCGGCCAGCTTAAAGCCATCGCAGCCTGGTGCTGGAGCCCGTCCTAAGTGTCAGACACCTCTGCGTGGGTGAGGTAGGGGCGGCAGCCCTGCCCGATGAGAAGTAAAACGAAGCACCAGGTACACTTTTCCCACACTCTCCCCACTAAGCATGAGCGGCACCTGCCCGGCAGGCCTCTAACCGCTGGCGCGCCGTGGCGTGAAGCCCGGCAGCCTGGAGGTGCGACACCCCCCCCTCTCTTTCCTCGGTCATGCCCTTTAGGAGGTCTTTATTCTTGCAAAGGGGAGAGTGCGAGCACATCCCAGAGCGGCAGGAACGGGGCTCAGTTCAGGCCAGGTCCCCGGCGCCGAGTCAGTGGTCTCCTGGCAACAAATAGATCCGCGTGCACCGTGAGCCGCTGTTCTCCTCCGTGCGCTGGGTTGTGCGGTGGGTTGACACTCCAGTGAGCACAGAGGACGTCAGCGGAGCCAGGGGCAAGACCTCTTCCGGTCCTCACCGCTGGAGCGGTGATGCCGTGTAGACAACCTGAAGTCAGAGGAGACGCAGAGACCCTTCACGAACACTCACTTCACGATGCAAGTTCAGTAGCGAGAGACCGTTCTGTTATCACCAAAGGTCAGGAGCCTTGTCTGTCTGTCCCCCAGGCCCAGAAGAGTCCTGACAGATATCTGTTGAATTAACAAGAAGCTAGTAAATATATGAACAGATATTTTATCTAAAATAGGAGAGAGAAAGCAAGCTAGCAGAGCGCAAAAGCCTGAGGGCTAAGAGTTGTCTTCCTGGAGGGGCGCCTGGGGGCTCAGTGGGTTAAGCATCTGGCTTCCGCTCAGGTCTTGATCTCACGGTTTCTGAGTTTAAGCCCCGCATGGGGCTCACTGCCATCAGCACGAAGCCTGCTTTGGATCCTCTGTCCCCCTCTGTCTCTCTCTCTCTCTCTCTTTCAAAAATAAAATAAAAATTATTTATTTATTTTATTTTTATTTTTGTTAACATTTATTTATTTTTGAGACAGAGAGAGAGCATGAACAGGGGAGGGGCAGAGAAAGAGGGAGACACAGAATCTGAAACAGGCTCCAGGCTCTGAGCTGTCAGCACAGAGCCCGACACGGGGCTCGAACCCACGGACCGCGAGATCATGACCTGAGCCCAAGTCGGACGCTTAACCGACTGAGCCACCCAGGCGCCCCTAAAAATTATTTTTAAAAAGGTTCCCCAATCCACCATTTCTTTGAAATAGCGTGACTTAGTATAAATGGAAAGCACTGATTTTTCACCTATAGATTCTTAACCTATGAACAGAAAAGTTGGGACTTTAAATTTATTAATGATAGTCTCCACTGATTTCAAGCATGCAGCAGAGATACATGTGAGCTCTATGGGCCAGAAAAGCTCGTTTCATGATCTCGTCCTCAAAGTAAATTAGTGATCTATTTCACGGTCATCTGAATCCCAGAAAGTAGTTCTTCGTGCAGCAAAGCCGTAATGAAAATGAGGCTCATTTCCATCTTAAACATAGGCTAAGCCTGCACTTCCTCCCGCAGCCTTCCACCTCGGAAAGTGGCTTCCTTCATTTCTGCCTCAAACAGATGAGATTCCAGTCCCATTCTCTGATCAAAAAGTGCCAGGATGTTCAAGAACTTCTCCTCTGTCATTAAACCTAATGAAAGAGTGGCTGGCCCCAGCCATGGGGCTGGCAGGGCATAGGCTGGGCTTTTCATGGTTTGAGCATCAGTCGGTGGATAGAATTCTCGATGAGGGAAGCCATGTTTTCTTCATTCAAATGCCCTCAAAGTCACGTGAAGTTGTCAGCTTCTTGGTCACATTTACTTTTAAGTTGGCAAAGCTTTGGGGCGCCTGGGTGGCTCAGTTGGTTAGGCATCCAACTCCTGGTTTCAGCTCAGGTCATGATCTCACCATTTGTCAGATGGAGCCCCAAGTCAGGCTCTAGGCTGATAGCTCAGAACCTGTTTCAGATTCTCCCTCTCCCTCTCTCTCTGCCCCTGCCCCTGCCCCACTCTGGTGTGCTTGTGCTCTCTGTCTCTCAAAAGAAATAAATACACTTTGAAAGAGAAGCTATGACCCAGCAATCGCACTGCTAGGAATCTACTGAAGGGACACAGGAGTGCTGATGCATAGGGGCACCTGTACCCCAGTGTTTATAGCAGCACTTTCAACAGTGGCCAAATTATGGAAACAGCCTAACTGTCCATCAACTGATAAATGGATAAAGGTGTGGTTTATATATACAATGGAATATTACCTGGCAATGAGAAAGAATGAAATCCTGCCATTTGCAGCAACGTGGATGGAACTGGAGGGTATTATGCTAAGTGAAATAAGTCAGGCAGAGAAAGACAGATACCATGTTTTCATTCATATGTGGATCTTGAGAAACTTAACAGAAGACCGTGGGGGAGGGGAAGGGGAAAAAATAGTTACAAACAGAGAGGGAGGGAGGCAAACCATGAGACTCTTAAATACAGAGAACTAAGGGAAGATGGGGTTGGGGGAGAGGGGAAAGTGGGTGATGGGCAGGGAGGAGGGCACTTGTTGGGATGAGCACTGGGTGTTGTATGGAAACCAATTTGACAATAAATATATTTTAAAAAATAAAAAAATAGACATTACAAAATAATTTTTAAAAATAATAAAAATAAATAAATACAAAAAAAAGAAGTTGGCAGAGTTTTTAGAATTAGAGTCCCTGATTCTTCTCCATATTATGAGATCTAGCATACTGCCTTGCATATATTAAGCACCAAGGTGGAAAAGAAAGTTAATAACATGAATATTCTTTCTTCCTATTTCCTTTCTTCTTATTCTACAGAGCCATTATGTTTCTAGTTTCTATAACAAAACCTCATTTGTAATGTTAGTATTCCATACCCGTGAAAATTTGGTATAGTAGGAAAACATTATATTATTTATATCATAAATGTACAGTCATTAAATATGTGTGGAAAATTACACAGTCCTGCCAGTGTGTAATCCTAAATGAGAAATATTAAGATGAAAGTATCATAGGTGAGTTTTTCCCCTGATTTTCTGCATATTTATAATTTTTTTCAATGTATGAAATTTATTGTCAAACTGGTTTCCATACAACACCCAGTGGTCATCCCAAAAGGTGCCCTCCTCAATACCCATCACCCACCCTCCCCTCCCTCCCACCCCTAAATGATCTTTAAAACAAACCAAAAGGAAGTTGGGAAAGTATGGGATTTTAAATGCCCTTAAATTCTCCTAAAACAAATTCCTTCGGTTACATATTCATAAATATTTTAAATCGGTGGAAGTTCTTATGCCAGGTTTCTAATAATAAAAATGAGACAGTACTGAAGCAATTACCTAGAAAATTTGGCAAGAAAAAAAATGACTTAACAAGATAATTGGTAAAATTGAATAATAGAGCACATCCAATGTTATATCGAGTTCAAGCAAAGAACCGCTTTTGCCTGAATTATCTAGGAAATTCGATCAGAAGCCATTGTCTACATGTAACTTCATACGAGTAACTCCCTCTGCACTCCACCGCAGACTTGATGTCTGAGCCCCAGAAACAAATAAGAAACGAATTTAACAAGTGTGGGAAGGGGCGGAATCCCAAAGTGAATCCCCGAATAAGGGACCTTTCATCTCATGCTGCAAAGGCCCTGTTCCGTGAAAGAACAACAGATCCTGGTTAAATCTCAGACTTTGCCATTTAAAAGTCCTTGGCCTTAAGAAAATTCTAGAACAGGGTAACACTGCTCTCTCACAAAGTGCTTCTGAGGAGTGAATGAGGTAGTGCATGTAGCACCCCTACTTCTCCCCGTCTGCTCGCCCTAAATAAAAGCTTGAATCGCATTAAGGGCTGCGTTCCCTATGAAATACTTTCAATACTGCTGTCCCAACTCCTGTTTCAAGCCAAGTTATATTATATATTCCATATTAAGTTGCTAAGTATATGAACATCTATTTAAAACATCAACCTTGATATATATTTCAGTAAGGAATTGACCCTGTTTGTGAAACACAAGACATTTGTCTCTAAGTCCCATTTCAGGAGAAGTAAATAAAGTCAGATTTATAAATAAAATTAGTCCTAGATGAGGGTGGCATGTTTTTTTTTTTTTAATGTTTATTGGGGGGGGGGGGCAGAGAGAGGGGGAGACACAGAATCCGAAGCAGGCTCCAGGCTCTGAGCTGTCAGCACAGAGCTGGACGCGGGGCTCGACCCCACCGACTGTGTGGTCATGACCTGAGCCGAAGTAGGAACCCTTAACCCACTGAGCCACCCAGGCACCCCTCGTCTTCACTCCTTTCTTGATGAAGGTCATTAACTGCACAACTTCCAGGGAGCTTTCCGACGGGTTTGCCTCAGTCCACGTTCTGCCCTTGGATTGCTTGAGACATTCCCTTAGAAAACTGTTTCTTTTTTTTTTTTTTTTTTTTTTTATGTTTATTTATTTACAGGGCACCTGAGTGGCTCAGTCGGTTAAGTGGCAGACTTCAGCTCAGGTCATGATCTCGGGGTTGGTGAGGTCCAGCCCCACTGTCAGCTCGGAGCCTGGAGCCTGCTTTGGATTCAGTGACTCCCTCTCTCTCTCTCTCTCTGCCTCTCCCTTGCTCGCTCTCTCTCTCTCTCTCTCAAAAATAAATAAACATTTTCAAAAATTGTAAGTTTATTTATTTTTGAGAGAGAGAGTGAGCAGGGGAGGGGCAGAGAGAGGGGGGAGAGAGAATCCCAAGCAGGCTGTGCGCGGACAACGCCGATGTGGGGCTCGAACCCACCAACCGCGAGATCATGACCTGAGCCGAAACCAAGAGTGGGATGCTTAACCAACTGAGCCACCCAGGTGAGCCAAAAGGCATTTCTAGACCGGGGTGCCGGTGCGGGAAGTGGTGTCGTCCAGGCGTTCACCTGTGTCCTTTGCCCGCAGGAGGATGCATGCACATGAAGTGCCCGCAGCCCCAGTGCCGTCTGGAGTGGTGCTGGGCCTGCAGCTGCGAGTGGAACCGCGCCTGCATGGGGGACCACTGGTTCGACGTGTAGCTGCAGCCCTGCGCGCGCCCCCTGCCGGCCGGCTCGGAAAGGCGCGCGAGTCCCGCCATGCCCTGGTCTTCTGTCTCCAAATTCTCGCTCTCTCTCTCTCTCCCTCTCTCTCTCTCTCTCTCTCTCTCTCTCACGCACACGCAGCCCTCAAGGTCCTTCCAAAACTACAAAAACAAAGTCAGAGGAGAAGCTCCTCGCATCTCTTGCTTTGTGCCCATGAAAAAGAGCGAGAAGTATTCTCAGGCCTCAGCAATACGCACAACCCAGAGCAGAGGTGAAAGTGTGGTTCGGCTTTTTTGTGTGGATGGCCATTCCCGCGTCATTTCGAGTCAGACTAGACACGTACATAGAGATTCCTCAGGTTTTTTTTCATTTCTCGCATTTTACCTTCAGCAACGACTGGGTGAGTTCTCTGTAAGACTGACCGCGACGGATTCTGAGCACTGTACTCACAACTTTAAGAGCAATGTTCTCATTTAAGGTTTCAGGGAGCATCTGTTCCCGAAGAACCACAGGCAATAGTCAAGACTGTGCCTTTATCCCCAAGAATTCTACTATATATATAACATTGACGGAACATCAACTAATCGGCTTGTCAACTAGTGAGAAATTATGAAAGCTGATTTGAATGTTGAATGATTAAATTCCAGGAGAGAAATCAAAACTCCATGTACTTTCATTCTATTTAATTATTTGCGACTTGAGAAAGAACTTGTTTTTTCTGAAAATAATTACGAAGTCTATAATTCGACCTCAGACATTCATTTTGCGGCTTGGAGAACAAGCTAGTACCTTTGGCTTTGCTGTAAATTTAATGGATAAGGGGCCCAGAGGGGAGACATTTTTATAAATGGCTTTATAATGCTTCTCAATGGTAACAAAAGTGCAGTATATTAAAGCAGGATCTTTAAAGAAGGAGCATTTCCGGGGCTATGGAAATGAGGCCAAACCTGATTCTGCACCACAGGAGTTTAAGCTCTCTCTGCACCTGCTCCTTGCCCCCATCTGTGCACCCCAGGGGCTCTGCCTACCCAGTGGGTTACTCCGGGGAGAGCCCTTTTCTCTAGGACAGTACAGTCACACCAGAAGGTTTCCTCACGTTGACATGGATCGAAATGGAGCCTTCACCAAGTTTTTGTCTTTTTTTTCTTTTTTGAGGCATCCACAACACATCAAAAAGAGATGCGTTTCACTAAATGCAACAAACCTCGTTTCCTACAGCACACCCTACAGATGAAAACGTATAACCACCGTCGTTTGTTCTCATTGTCTGTCTTCTCAGGGACAATCGTGACCACAGCATAATGAGTTTCACTAGCCCATGGGGTCCTCTTTGGATGTAGGGCACCTGGAAATGATCAAATCAGTAGCAAGGCTTCTCTTTGTAGACATAGCACCAGAAATCCTTGCTAGGGAGAAAGAGGGAATGACCTCAGAATATTTCCCAAGGACCTCCGTCCCTCTTTCCCTAACCATCCATCCAGGGGCAGTCCTGCCTGATCTCCCTCTTCTCTCAGAGGCTAGACCTGGGACCAGATGGGGTGTGGCAGCCACAGTGGCATTAACAGCCTCACTTGGCTTCGCTCTGTCAGAAAATCCAGCCTCCCCGACGTGACCCCAAAGCTGCCAGGCTCATGTCAGGAAGCCCTTAAGATCACAGAGAGGTCCTGGAGAGCCATTATCTGTGAGTGTGAGAAAAAGGAGGGTCAGTAGGCATGAGCCCACGTGTCCCAGTATCAGTGATCAGTCCAAAACCCACTCAGGGCCCGACTGCACAGTACTGACAATCCCAGTAAGTAGCAGCTTCTTACAGTGACCCAACGTGACAAATCCGATGGTTCCCTCTGTCATGTGGGCACCCAGTATTTTATATCCACTAGAGTTTTGGGGTTTAGCGATACTGTCGTTTTTGCTTCCTCCCAAGTTTGCATGGTGTGTTGGATGTGTGAAGCCTGAACAAGGGTTGCTCTCATGGGTTCGGGCACCGTAGAAGTTTCTAGGTCTCTGCTCCTTTCCTGGTGGTGGTCTCTTTTATTTTTTCTCCCAGAGGAGGACACTGAAACAAGTTAAAGAAAAAACAGCGTCTGTAAATGAATATGAATCACAAACCACCACAAATGAACGTGTTTGAGCATGAATGCTGTAACCAAATGTGAATGTATCAAAAAAGTAGAGATAGAATCCTTGCGGAAGAATATTTCTCTCTGAAATGTGTAAAGGAATATTTGACAACTAAATCTAAGGTTGTACTCAACTTATCAATAAAAGCATCAAAAAAGCTGTTGAGTCCCTCTCTGAAGATATATTTCCAATAAATGCTGAAGGTGTGGGAGGGAAGCACAGGACACCTCGCTCCGGGAGCCTCCCCCGTGGCCTGAAGGGATCGCCTGGTCAAGCAATGGCCATTTTTATGGCCATCAGTTAAAAATCTAACAGTCACTTTCCTGCCTTATCAGCAAACTTTTCTAACAAATGTCCGAAACAGAAGTTTGAGTCAGGAAAAACCACAAGGATTTTCTCTGTAGTGTCATTTCAGAAAAGCTCAGTGACCTTGCGTCGCTGTTGACGTGGGTGTGTTGACACCGCATTTCTTTAGAACTATTTCAGTGGCTGTGAGTTGACAATGAGTCTGTGTTTGAGCAATCTGGAATGGAACGTTCTTGGAGAGCTCCTATACATATAGCAGGCAAGCCACACGCCATGAGGGCCCATTGGTAGCAAGCACCACAGGAAACTCTCTGAAGAAACACAAAGTTGTTAGGAAGGGTGGCCCTGGTGCTGACTCTCATCTCCGGCACTAAATTAGAGAGCTGGTGTCGTGAGTGAAAATGAATAAGCACAGAGGTGGAGGGCTTATTTGAAAAGAAGCAGCAGATGTGGGGGAAAGCCAGCATCATTGTTTGGGTGGGGTACGGGCTCCCACCAGCACCCTTGCCTGGCCATGTCTTGTACCATGGAAAGTATCGATGTCAGTTTTTAGAAGAAAACCCTATTTCTTTTGTTTTAAGGATTGTTTTTTTTTAAGAGAGAGAGAGAGCACACATGAGAGCATGAGCCAGGGTGGGAGTGTGGGGGGAAGAGAGAGAGAGGGAGAATTTTAACAAGGCTCCATGCTCATGAGGAGCCCAGTGCAGGGCTCAATCCCATGATCTTGGGATCATGACCTGAGCCAAAATCAGGAGTAGGATGTTCAACCGACTGAGCTACCCAGGCACTCCAAGAAACCCTATTTCAAAACAACATTGAACCTGCCTCCCACCCCCTCTGAGTAAACTGTCCAACCCCAAATGTTTAAGAATTACCACTGTGGTTTGGATAATCACGCAAAAAATAAGATGAGAAGTGTTATCTGGGAAGACATTTGGCACACAATGGGTGACACCGTCTGGATGGGCCCACAGTGTTCCCTGATCCCATGATGTGATGCGTAGACTGAGAGAATCAACTTTGTCAGCATCAAGAGGTAATTGGATGCCAGAAGACTGACTCACACTAATCCAACTTCTCAGAGAACAAAGTACAAAACCTAGAACATCAATTTAAATCTACATTTACAATGAGAAGCTCACACCCCGGTCTTCACACGTGATTTTCCATCTGCCTAGAATTTTTACAGCCCTCTTCACAACCCTCTCCTCTCTGCTTTGGCTGACCAATCTCAGGTCTCCATTTAATCAGCTTTTCCGGAAACCCTTCTCTTGCCATCCTGGCCTTCATTGAGGGTCTTTGCTCATTGAGGGTCTATGTTCCCAGAGCTGTGCTTCTTCCCACATCACAACAATACCAGAAAATTCTCCAACTCTCCAGATAGCACCTGGGTGTCCTACAAGTCAATTCTGACACTACCAGGAGTAGGTGTCAGACCCCACAGGTTAGAGCTCAATTCCACAAGACTACCCTCACTTGAGACGTGGTGCAAGTCCCAGGTTACCACATGTAATTCTCATTGGCTATGAATCCGGGGTTCCCATGGTTGCCTCCTCAGGCTCAGTAACTTGCTAGAATGACTCACAAAACTCAGGAGAGTGCTTTACTTACTACTACGGGCTCGTGATGAAGAATCCAGACTCAAGAATCACTGAATGCAGAGATGCATAGGGCAGGGATGGGATGGGATCAGATGTGTGTGCAGAGCTCCCGTGTCCTCTGCAGGGGCCCCGCCTTCTCAGCACCAAGTGGGAAGCTCTCTGAAACCCGTTGTTTAGGGGTTTCTATGGAGGATTCATTAAGTAGACATGATTGATGAAATCATTGGCCATTAGTAATTAACTCCATCGCCAGACTTCTGGAGACAACCGGTTACGGACTGGGGCTGAAAGTTCCAGCCTCTAATCATACCTTGGTTTTTCTGGCAAGCAGCCCCCATCTTGTAGCCATCTGGGCCCCCCCCAACCACAGTCATCTCATTAGCATACAAAAGACACTCATCACTCCACAGAGATTCCAAAGCTTTGGAGAGCCATGTGCCAGGAATCAAATATGTATCTTATATTTATTTATACTTATTATAAGTATATATGTTATTTATATTTATATTACATATATAAGTATAATTATATCTGATATTTATAATAAGTATATGTGTAAATATAGATATATGGCATTTATTATGTAAAACTTCACTCATTTATCCTCCCAGGAGCAGATAAGAACAGAACTATCATGCTAACCTTTGTCTCTAGCCCTAGGCTTGCCACAGACCAGGCTCCCTAGCCAGGGAACTTCATGCTTGAATTCTGAAGAAATCTACACGGAAAATCAAGCTTCAGTGAAAAGCTTACTTGCTGAGCCTAGACTCAGAGCTCAGTGACTTAACGATGTGTTGACCAGTATTCCCCGGACAGATGTATCATTTTCCATTACAAACGTGTATCAGACACAAGCCAGGAAACCCTGGTGTCAGATGCGGTAACATTACCTCAAAGAGTTTCTGAGATATGTGGTCAAAGGGTTGGACTTTTAAACTCCCTATTATGACTTCACTGCCGTCCTTCCTCTCAGTGCCCCAGGTGACCTCACCTACGTGTCGAGTGTTCCTAAAAACTCTCCAACTGCACCAGCAGCAAAGGCTTACTCCACTGTGTTTCCTTTCTACAGATGGTTTGTTTCATCCACGATTCTTGGATCTTTAATTTCAACCTCAGGGAAACTGCAGTGACATTTTTGAAGAATGCTATTTGCAATCAAATCTCCACTCAGTGTTCTTTCCCTGTATAGTTTTCCTTATGTTTTTATTTTTTTTTATAAAATAGGTATTCCTTTAGTATGTGCTCATTACAGAACATAAAGAAGGCAAAAAGAAAAACCGCCATCTAGAAATAATTATTTTGCATCTTACGTGTTTCTACTTAAAGCATATGATAAAACATCTTCTTATGTCAATAGATATCTTTTTTTAATATTTATTTATTTATTTTTGAGAGAGAGAAAGAGACAGAGCATGAGTGAGGGAGGGGCAGAGAGAGAGGGAGACACAGAATCTGAAGCAGGCTCCAGGCTCTGAGCTGTCAGCACAGAGCCCGACGCGGGGCTCGAACCCATGAACCAGGAGATCATGACCTGAGCTGAAGTCGGACACTTAATCGACTAAGCCCCCCAGGTGCCCCTGTCAACAGATTTCTAAATTGACAATATTCCAGGGCTTCAACATGGTCTTCTGTATGCTAATTAAGTAAGCTAATCTTTTAAGCTTTCAGATCTAAATCAAAAGCATGTTTTTTATATAGTCATTAAACAATTTGCTTATGAAAAGTATCCCGCAGCCCGAGAAAATATGTTTGCAGTATAACGTTAAGTGAAAGGAGTTTACCAAAATTGTGTGTGTACTGTAACTAAAACTGTTGGAAAAATTCTAAGAAAAAAATGATTGAAGAACACACATTAAAATGCAGTTTGCTATGGTGATAAAATTATATGTGATTTCTTTTTTACTTGTCTCTACTTTCCGTGTCTTTTGGCAGTGTGAAAACTCACTTTAAATGAAAATAATAGTTTTTTAATTTCCTGTGACAGTTAAAGTGGCTGATCTTGCATGCGGCCAAGGAGTGAAGCTTTTTCCACTCAGTAATTCTGTTCTTGAAGTACCTGAACTTGACTAAAATAACAAAACAGCAGACACACTCTACTGCTTCTTTCGGAGGAACTCTAGCCAACAGATTTGGGAGAGGTGGGCTGAGGGGCTGACTCTCTGGGAAGGTGCAATGGCCCCGGCCACCCAGCGCGAACGTGCCGTTTCTGAGCTTCTCGTGCACCTGCTCGGCCCAGCACGGAGAGGGGTCCTGACCCCTGGAAAGACTCTTGTTCCGTAAAAGGCAAAGAAATAGAAGGTCAGCGTGCCAACCTACGTGGCCACTTCTGTCTTATTCATAGGAAAGGAAAAAAGGTTTTATGTTTCCGACTTCTCCCTCAAAAAGCATCTCTCCCAGTGCGGACTCGATCGATGTCAGGAAGCTGGAATAATCCGGCGGCAGCTAACAGAGTGTGAGAACTCAAATCAATGTCATGCAAGGGGTGATGACCTTATTTTGTTCCTGAGTGATGGGAAATACAAACCCGCTTCTCTCTTTTGTGTAGTAAATTGAACAAAATGGAATAAAGTCATTTTGATTTCTTTTTAAAAATTTGAAATGCCGAGACGGTGTTGGGTGGAGACCACGGGATGAGGGCCGGCCCCGGGGCAGCACCACGCGCTGGGGCCTCCGGAAGGTCCTGTCACCTCCCTGACGGCCGCTGCTGCTTCTGTGCAGCCGGCCTCTGCCGAGGCTTCCCCGATCCGTGCTCGAGCCAGACTCCTCAAGAGGCCAACATCTTGGACACTGATGCCTCCCAAAGGAGCTTATCCTACTAAAAATAGGATCTACTGGAACCGCAGCAAGCCCTTGATACTCACGAGGGACCATCAAGTGGTATTCGAGAATCCCTAAATTGTGAAATGTCTCTCTGCACGAGCAGCTGGCTTTATTCTGGGGGCCGTTTGTCACAAAGACATTCAGAAGTCACGATCTCACACCTGTTCTGTGCATCATCCCAGCGAGCCCTCACTCTCTACAGCCTGTGCCCCTGCAGTGACCTCCAGATGCGGTGTCTGAATCCGACACCGTCTTTCCCCACATCGCCTGTGCCCTCCCTCCCTCCCTGCAGGCACTTGCTCCCTGTCCCTCCTCCACCCTCTCTGTCCCCCATCCTGGCTTGCTTTTCTCCACACCAGTCTCCTGTCCCGGAATGCACTGTGCAGTTTACTTGTTTATCTCGTCTCTGCCTGTCTCCCCTACTAGAATGTTAACTATGGGGACAGCTCGTTTGCTACATTTGTCTTAATGTTAGATTAAAGTGTAACCATCAATAATCAACCCAGGGGCTCCTGCCCACCCTCCTGCTCAGTGCCCAGCCCCTCAAATCTATGCAAAAACCACCTGACTGAGACAGAAGAGAGGTCAGAAGATGGATGGATGCTTCTCACCTGCGTTTTCAGAGTAGCGTCAATCCAGATCATCAAACATTGGAAGAACGTGGCACAAGAATACAGTCTTGACCCCTCAGTGGTTCTTGCAATTTCTTAACGTTAGAGGCAACTTGGGGAAATAATCTATCATCTGAAGAAATATTTATATGTTTATCTGCCTGTCTTTTTTCATTTTCTTTTCTTTCTATTAACTTCACGTGATCTGAAAATTAGTATTTCACATGACAAGAGAGCGTGTCTACTATGACTCCCTTTCTATGAAACGAACTCACATTCGTGCTGATAGGCACACTGACCCTTCCATCTGGACTCTTGGCAGAGTTTGATGGTTGGCATGAAACTTACCAAAAGCAGTGCTGGCTTTTGGGGATGGTGAGATTTGGAGTGATTTTTCTGTTCTTGTGTTTTTCGATAGTACTTGAATTTTTTATGACAGTCATCATTTGTAGAGAAAAAAATACCACAATTCATTACTTAAAAGACAGAAGGCCAACAGAAATCTATAGACCAGCCTTATTTGTGAATGTGTACGGGGGGTTCGTAGTGGGGTTCATGTGCAGGGTTCATGGCCACGCTGCAGTGCCCACGTGGGGAGAGCCTACAGGTGGAGAGGGTCACTGTGCTTCAGGGTGTTCAAGAGGTTCTATTACAGCTGAAATCCCATCTGCTGACCTGAATGTGTCCAAATGAGTCTGAATAGTGAGTTTGAACTATGGCCAGGGCTCCTGTCCTGATGGGCGTGTCCAGACGGGCGTGAGGAGGGTAGCCGCGCAGACCAGGTACCTGGGGGCTTTCTGGTGACCCCTCGTTAATGGGATGATTCTATGTAGGCTTTCAGGCCACAAAATTTCCTTCGGCTGCTAATTATCCTTTCCCCGGTGCCTTACTACGTCTCTGCATTAATATTCATTTCCTGTTCTTATCAGTAGCTTATCCTACTACACGTGCATAAGCTACATTGCCTATGGTCCATAAAACTGAGTCTCTACCCATGTATTACACCTGAAATGTGAGCATTTTAAATAAAGATCTGTAAGGACGTTTTCACCAATATATTAACCAATATATTAAAAGAACCACACTATAACTAGGTAAGTTTCAATACCATTCATGGAATGTTATATTAATATTAAAAATCTATGAATATAGCATTTCACAATAGGCAAATAAAATGATCTCATTTGATGGCAAAATGACATTTGGTAAAAGTAAACATTTATTCTTATTGAACAATACTTAAAAAATGAGAAATTGAAGGATGTTGTCTCCGTTTGATAAAGAAGTGACTCATTGGTGAAACTATAGGCGTGCTCATTAAATTTAACCCCCGTTACAA
This sequence comes from Panthera uncia, assembly GCF_023721935.1. NCBI lineage: Eukaryota > Metazoa > Chordata > Mammalia > Carnivora > Felidae > Panthera > Panthera uncia. Next base: position 112,327,503 of record NW_026057580.1, on the reverse strand, counting down.
TAAGAAACATTGTGGTGACCATGACTGACTATGCACCCTTCACCTCTTCTCCCTCTTTTCCTGACAGACCTTGATTTTGTCTAGGTTTTCGCTCCTGTCCTATTCAGCCACAGGGGAAGGCGACCAAGCCCACCCCAGAAATATAAAAACATCTCTCCAAAGTCTTGTACAGGAATGTTCAGAACAGCTTTATGCATAAGAGCAAAAAGGTAGAAGCAATCCTATGCCCATCAACTAATGAATAGATAAATAAAATGTGATGTGCCCGTAGACAGGAAGATTATTTGCCCATAAAAAGGAATGAAGTACCGAGAGATGTTACAACGTGGACAAACCTTAAAAACAATGCTAAGTGAAAGACGCAGAAGACCACATATTGTAGGATTCCTTTTATATGAGTTTTATATGAGTTGTCTAGGATAGGCAAGCCCAAGGGACAGAAAGTAGATTGATGATTGCCTAGGGCTGGGGGTGGAGGGAATGGGGACTTTCTTTCTTTTTTTAATTTTTTCAAAGATTATTTATTTTGAGAGAAAGGGGAAGAGAGAGAGAATCCCAAGAAGGCTCCATACGGTCAGCGCAAAGCCCGATGTGGGGCTCAGACCCACGAGTTGTGAGATCGTTATCTGAGCCAAAGCCAAGAGTCAGACACTTAACCCATTGAGCCACCCAGGTGCCCCGGGTACAGACTTTCCTTCTGGGGTGATGCAAATGTTCTAAAGTTGATTCTGGTGATAAGTGAACAACCCCTAGGAATTTTATTAAAAGCTGTTGAATTATACAATTTAATGGGTGAATCGCATGCTATATGGATGAAATCTCAGTAAAGCTCCTACCAAAAAAAAAAAAAAAAAAGAATGAATGAATGGAACATGGAGAAGAACAAGTATGACCTTGGTCTTTTGAGAGACCTGGTGGGCCCTCGGTAGGGGGAGAGATAAAGGGTGGAGGTAAGACGTTTGTTTTAAGATAGGATCGTGCCTACAGGGCAAGAGCCAGCACACAGAGAGAAGCTGAAAGTGCAGACTGTGACTGACTGTTCTAGAAAAGATATGATTACAGAAGGAGGACTAGCCTCAGGCAGGAAGGCTGGCAGGAGCCTCAGATTGTACTGCTAATGACTGCCCCCTTTTACGAGAAGCAGTGTGTCTTCGGAATGAGACCAATCCTGCTGCCCAAGTAAGGGCGGACAAGGCAGAGTCTGTGCCTGAGGCTGCACCTGCTCCGAGGACACTCCACGGGAGGCCACTTGCCTCACCTACTGGGAGAGACAGTGCACCAGTGAGAGATTCCATGGGAAGCCGGGGAATGGGACCCGTCAGCACAGAGCTGCCTCAGATCCTGCCAGAGCCTCCTGCACCTTTCTCCACACCAGGGAAGAGGGAGGAAAGCATGGAACGGGGCTTGGGACCCGGGTTCTAGTTCAGTTCTGTAGGGTATCTGTGAGAGATAGTAACCACTAAACAGATGTTCACATGAGGAAGAACGATTAGCGAATCGATTAACTGCATTTTATGTACATTTCTGGTCTCACGGGTAACTATTCAAATGTGGTCTTTTGCCCTTCATCAAACATGCAGAAATATCAAGTGAGCCTGGATTCCTGCTCTACATTGGAACACTTTTCATTTTTTCAGTAGTTAAACAATTACGTTTAAAATAATTTCCTAACAATTAACTCCGATAATGCACATTCAAAAGAAACAGAAAATCATGACTTTCCTGACACCCTTTCCTGCAATCAGTTGGAATTCAGGGTTAAAACTGGGGCCACCTGATGTTTGATGTCAGAACAGCATGTCTTTACCTATTAGGGGTCCATTAAATATACCTTGACTTTAACTCAATTTGAGGAGGAAAACTTGATCTACATATATATTTTTAATGTTCCATCTTTCAGCCAGGTGGCTGGAGTTTCTCTTTTAAGAAGGTAATGTCACTGTGCTTACAAAGCATGGATGTATGGGTGCCAATGGCAAAAGGTCTTCCCCAACCAAACTCTTGATTCAGGATGTTAAGATCAATGAAATAAGGGATTTTTTAATGTTTATTTAGTTATTTTTGATAGAGAGGGCACCAATCGCGGGGAGGGGAGTGCAGAGAAAGAGAGGGAGACACAGAATCAGAAGTAGGCTCTAGGCTCTGAGCGCAACGCAGGGCTTGAACCCACAAACTATGAGATCATGACCTGAGCTGAAATCAGACATTTAACTGACTGAGCCACCCAGGTGCCCCAATGAAATAAGTTTTTTAAGCCACGTTTACGAGTTGGAAAACAATGAGTTTGTAAGTAATCAAGTTAATAAGTTATTTCTAATTCAACAATCTCACTTGTTTAAATTTCCTGGATAAAAGAGTGAAGTTCATACCAGAGAGTAGTTGCAGAAACGTTTGGATTAGCAGAGAAGGAGCAAACCAGGAAGTCATCCAGGTTGTGGTATGACATTAAGTGCCTAGAGAAGTGGGGAAAGAAGACGGACAGGAAGTAAAGAGGGGGGCACAGAGGACAGAGCACACCTCTCCACACCACCACGCCCTGGTCCTTGGCCTGTGTTCCCGTTTAACATTTACAACAATGGCATGTGCATTACCCATGTTACAAATGAAGAAAAGTGATTTCACAGAGGTACCTAATGTATCCCAGGCCATTCTATGTGGAAGCCATTTGGAAAAAAAAAAAAAAAATATGGAGATCTTGGTAACCAAATAGACATGAGCAACCAAGATGGCCCCAGGTTATGAGTTCAGACATCACTGACAAAACCCCGAAAGGTGAGGAGGCCAAGACAGCTCCTCATCTATTACTGAATATGAGCCAACTCCATAATGTAACCAGGTTCTATCAGATCTGTCAGAGCTCCATTTCCAGACACATCCCCTTCTAATCATCCCACACACCATAGGCTCCAGGCAGATTGGCCCCTTCAGCTCCACCAGGCTTGATTTCTTCCCTGTCACTTCACACTTCTCTTCTGAGTGGATCACATCATATTCTGTCTGGTAATATGGCGCCCACACTAAGTTGTGACCACATTAAGAAAAGCGGTAAAAGTTAATCGTCTTGATTACCACTCTCTCCTCCCTCAGAGCCTAGAACTTATCCCTGGTACATAGAAGGTGCTTAATATTTCGTGAGTGAAAGTATGGATGCATGAATTGAGTTTAGCACCCTTCCCTGGCTGCTATGTATCTATACCATTTAGTAAGGATAAATGAGGAAGTCTGTCTTGAAAAAATATGAATGGAGATTATACAATTTCCATGATTTAAGTGTGTAGTCCCATTTAAATAAAAAAGGCTCCTCCATATATTTGATGGAACCTTCCTAGTTACAAGTGTAAGAACTCTGCATTTGCATTCAGGGGAGGGAGTCCTAGAAAGTAGCGGGATTGGTGCTGTCCCAGGTTTTCCATTCACCAGCTGTGAAGCCGGGACATCTCTGGACCACCACCACCCCACCCCAAGGCCTCAAGTGAAACCAGTGCGGACAATGGCGGTATCCACCTGTGGGGACCATGGAAGGATAAAAGGAAAACATAGATACAAAGTGTTTAGCACGATGTCTGCCCACAGGAAGTGCTCATGAGCAAATTGTTATAGTTCGCAGTAGTGATGACTGATTTTTGCCAGACTTAATTTAGGCAGGTAATTAACTCCTCTGTGCCTGAGTTATTTTTTTTCATCTATAAAATAAGGACAGTGATGACTGTCACATCTTCTTCATAGTGTTAAGAAAATACAACTAGAAGTTGTAAATATTCAAGACAGTTGCAAGAAAAAAGTATGTGCTCATGGTTCATGAGTTCCAAACCCATGTCGGGCTCTGTCCTGACAGCTCAGAGCCTGGAGCCTACTTTTCAGATTCTTTGTCTCCCTTTCTCTCTGTCCCTCCCTGCTCACACTCTCTCTGTCTGTCTCTCAAAAATAATAAACATTAAACAAAAATTTTTTAATAAAAAATTAAAATAAATGGCCATGCAAACTCCCTGTTGGCTCATCCATCCCATGAACTGAAACTTATTTTGCTTCCTCTGATACAAAATTTCTCAGCTTCAGCACTGAGGACATTCGGGGCTGGGTACTTCTCTGTTGTGAGCTGTCCTGTGCACTGTGGGACGTTTAGTGGCGTCCCTGGGCTCGTTCCCCTAGATGCCGTGACCGTCCCCTCCCTGTCGTCCCCAGTTGTAACAGCCCAAAATGTCTCTAGACATCGTCCAATGTCCTCTGGGGAGCAAAGTCACTCCCCCTCGAGAGCCACCACCCTACCATGTTTCTAGAGTATTGCCTGCTTATATAATGTTATTTCATTAGAAAAATCTTCCTTTCAGATTCCCCGTGTGTCTGCACCAGGAGAGTTTTTACCTAAATTCAAACAGTTCTGCAAACTGTTTTCTCATCTGGCTAAAATTACCTAGTAACAGCAGTGCATTTCCTATGGGAAGACGTGCTCCGGAGTGACTGTTTCAGAGACAGTCCCTGGGTATTCCAGTAGTAAATTGTAAATGGCTCTTAGCCGCAGGAGAGATGACCTCTGAGAGAGGTAAAACATACAATTAAGGCAATTCAGGAGAATCTTGAATTCCACACGCTGTACTTTGCCTGTGGATAAACAGTGCCTGTACTTGGGTAGGCCACAATTCCTTTCTAGTACCTGTCAAGAATGCTTGAATTCACTTAAAATAAAAACCCAATTTCTCAGAAGCAAAATAACCAAATCAAGGTTTCTGCGTTCCCCACCAAAGTTCTCAGTTTCTCAACCCAAGGAAGTTTCTAATTGCTATTAAGATTTTCTGTAATGAGCAGGGGCGCCAGGGTGGCTCCGTCTGATTTCGGCTCAGGTCATGATCTCACAGTTCGTGAGTTTGAGCCCCGCGTCGGGCTCTGCGCTGACAGCTCAGAGCCTGTAGCCTGCTTCGGATTCTGTGTCTCCCTTTCTCTCTGCCCCTTCCCTGCTTGCATTCTGACTCTCTCTGTCTCTCAAAAATAAATAAACATTAAAAATTAAAAAAAAAAAAAAGATTTTCTGTAATGAGAAGTGATGGCATCCATTACTTGTGTAATTAAAAGTATGCTGCCAGGCACTCAAATATTTCTATATCAAATCCTGTTCCCAGGTACAAAATAATGGGCCAAGTACAGAATGGATCCACATGACTTTTCCCTACATTATTTTCACAATGCCAACTAGATTGCAGCTTCTATTATTGAAAAGTGCACTGTATTTTACATATTTGGCAAATACCTACACAATTTAATTTCCTGTTGTCACTACTTCTTTTTTTTTTTTTTTTAATTTTTTTTTTCAACGTTTTTTATTTTATTTTTAGGACAGAGAGAGACAGAGCATGAACGGGGGAGGGTCAGAGAGAGAGGGAGACACAGAATCGGAAACAGGCTCCAGGCTCCGAGCCATCAGCCCAGAGCCTGACGCGGGGCTCGAACTCACGGACCGCGAGATTGTGACCTGGCTGAAGTCGGACGCTCAACCGACTGCGCCACCCAGGCGCCCCCTGTTGTCACTACTTCTTAAAGAGCTCTGTCTTCCTTCCATTTGAAAGGTTGAAATAAAACCTCAGTTGGCTGGAGAAAGCAATGGTTCTTCTTCAAAGATTCTTTTTGGTGGGTGATCGGGAGATGATTAGTACAGTGGAGTCTTACCATTTGTACTTTCCACTGAGACCAAATCGAGTATTCACACTTGGTTATGAACCGACCGTGAAAAGACACAACAGCACGCACAAAACAGTGCAGGCAATTCCACTGGCCCCTCCGCTGAGAAAGTGCATGTCCATACTGGATCTGCCATTTCTTTGCTCTTTCTTATATCTGGCCTCCATGAGTATGACTCCATTATATTATTTTTATACAATGCAACTGATTTTATACAAATCAGCTATTTCAGCTGGTCCTGAGCCTGAGAAATAGTCATTTGTTTCAGCTTCTTTTTCAGAAGAAAAATTGATCATGTTGGATTTATTGAGAAATAGATTGGTCTCCACAATGGCCGTCCCTTTCTAAGGAATTTTTAAGAGTAACGTTAATGAGGCACTGCTTTTTGCCATGTTTTCTGGACTGGGAATTTAACCAGATGTAAGTAACGATGCTTCCTTTGTTTCCCTATTTCCGGGCAGACAATGTCACCCTCTGCTGCCTTCTTAGGAGATGCCCAGTAGGCTTCTTACTGGATGTTATGTACGTTCACCCCATTCCTCTTCTGTGCGGGGAGACTCCAAGAGTTTCTTTTGACTTTTTTCTCTCTCTGGAATGCATGAAAAGGAGAACTATCCCCCCACAACACCTCTGTTCTGTATTTCCTCTGATCAAACAGCTTGTTATAACAGCCGCTCCCTTCCTCCCCTCCTCCTTGAGCCACACCATCTCCTATCAGCTTTTTATTGTTTCCTTCTTCTTTATTTCCTTAACAATTTAACCTGCTGTCTCGCTCGAGCATTTTGCAGGTTCCAAAGATGCAAAGGAGAGCCGGTTGCAGCCCGAAGTCCAAGGACAGTAGATAAGGTACACAAATCCATAGAATCCAAAGTCAAAGGTAGACATTCTAGAACTTTCCATGTTATAAAAGACAATTTCTGAGGCACCTGGCTGGCTCAGTCAGTTAAGCGTCTGACTTCGGCTTAGGTCATGATCTCACAGTCTGTGGGTTTGAGCCCCGTGAAAGGCTCTGAGCTGACAGCTCAGAGCCTGGAGCCTGCTTCCTATCCTGTGTCTCGCTCTCTCTCTCTCTCTGCCCTTCCACTGCTCACACTCTGTCTCTCTCTCTGTCTCTCAAAAATAAACATTTAAAAATTGTTTTAAAAAAAAGACAATTTCTCACCAATAGAATGGATACTGGCATAAGATTTGCCACTGTATAAACCTTTTAAAGATGTTCACAGATATTGAGTATTCCATCATTTTGACTTGACATCAAATCAGTGCATTTTGCTTTCAGACATGAAGCTGATTGTTCCAGCCAGAAAGTATCGTGTGAATTTGCAAGACACAAATAAATGTTAAAAGAAAATTCCTCAATTAGAAATACAAGAAATCCTGAGAGAAAAATTATCTCGTTGGTAGTATGTTCATACTTGTCACCTACAAGGCTTTTTATTTTTTTATTTTTTTTTTAAATTTTTTTTTCAACGTTTTTTATTTATTTTTGGGACAGAGAGAGACAGAGCATGAACGGGGGAGGGGCAGAGAGAGAGGGAGACACAGAATCGGAAACAGGCTCCAGGCTCCGAGCCATCAGCCCAGAACCTGACGCGGGCCTCGAACTCACGGACCGCGAGATCGTGACCTGGCTGAAGTCGGACGCTTAACCGACTGCGCCACCCAGGCGCCCCTAGGCTTTTTAAAAATGTACCTTGAATGAAGGTGAAAGAGTACATTTTCCCCTGAACCTGAAAATAAGTATCCGTGTATCTGAAGTCTTGTCCTTCTATCCTTGAGGCTCATGCTAACTCAGGCAGGGCACAAATAGAATAAAATGCTTGAGCTCTAAGACCCAGCTCTCGAACTACAGTGCACAGAGGTAACAGAACAAGGAAATGAGTTTGCTTCCCTCTGAAGAAAGAGGCATTAAGAGCTTCACTTCTGTCTCTCTGTTTGTCATTGCCGGTAATGGAAAGATCTAAACAGATGTTTGTGAGTGCATCTCTTGTTGAAAAAAACACACACAATATCTTGTTAGAGTTAATAGTAATAACTAACAATAATCATGTACCGAGAACTTACGTGCCAGGCATTGTGGGAAGAATTTCACATGTACAACCTCATCTTGCCTTCTCTTTCACAGCCCTCAGAGAGAGTTGACTTCATCTGACCCAGGAAGAGAGAGACCCATGAAGAGGTTGACCTGCTCAAGGTCACCCAGGTGGGAAGTGATCTCACCTGCCTCCTTGGGCTGAGCTCTGGGTTTTAACCACCTTGCGGTGCAGCACATTGTTCAGGGTCAGGGGTCATCGATGCAGACACTATTCCACATGTATCTTTCATTTCAAAAAGAACGCATCATATCAGGTAGAGAACAGTTTATGTGGCAGGATTATTTACTCACCCAATCTATCAAGTATGGTCAAGTGACTAATTCAGAGTTTTGAAAACACATCAGAATCAAACGTTCTGACACCCCAGAGGTGCCCCAAAGCATACACGTGGTGTCATCGGAAAACATCAGTGACCGAGCGAAATGTGACTTAAGACAGGGCTCCATAAATTTACTGGCTGATTTTGTCAACAATTTCTGTTCTCTGGTTTTTATCTAAGGTCAGTATTGTCCCTTCACAGTGGGAAAATTACAATGCTCCTTTCATCCAAGTAGTTGGCAATTTTATTGGATGCTATGTTATTTACCCTCTCTTGTGATTGTTCTGATGTTTTATCACTTCCTTTAAGAAATCTATCATTGGATTTTAAAGATAAAAGTTAAAGTGATGCAGTTTACAAAATAACCAAAATATGTCCTTAATCCCACTATTTTAACATCGCGAACAACACCACAGATATTGATATTCTTGTTACCAGTGTCTTTTATATCTTGTAGGAAATTAGTCACAAGTGTGATAAGATAGAACTGTTTGTTTTTAAGAGCCCCTGCCCCTCACTGTTTTGGGTAATATTTGAAGAATCACCATGCAAGAGGAAATATTGTGAATTTAGACTAAAAGAAACCATCCAAAAGATTCACGCAGATAAAGGAAGCAGGAGTAAAGAAAATCTATAGTTTGCAAAACAAATGGCATTTGGGGCACGTCATAGTGCACCTGCCCAAAGCAGCCCAGTTCCTTCCCCCTGATTTAATGAAGAGTGACCACATCACATCAAATGTACTCTGGAACACGTTTTTCAGGAATATAAAGCAGCCTCTGCCTGCACAATGGATGATTATCAAGCTGCTAGGGGCCAGCTTGTTCCTAGAATAGACCACAGGGATGGGGTCCCTCAGTTGTGCACCGAGAGATTGGTCCAGATGGGGAACAGTGAGGCTTTCTTCAGGCCATGGGCATGTCACGTAGACAGTGCTCCGTAGAACACGAGGAAGGGAGAAATTGGGTGCAGGGTGGAAGGAGTCTTAGGAGTTGGGGAAGTTTTTAAAAACTCATCCTCCAACCTCAAGAGTCAAATTTCAGTCTTTCAAACAAAGTGGTGAGGAGAGAAGGAGGCCAAAATGAAAAAAGAAAGAAACGAAAGAAAATTCTCCGTAACTTTGTGTCTTCTAAAGAACATCGCTATTCACGTCAACTCTACATGCAGGACCTAAGTAACCTTGCTCCCTGGGACACTTTAGGATAATTGTCTGGTGTGCCCATAAAACTTACAGTAAAACCTTGGTGTGCAAGCATAATTCATTCTGGGAACATGCTTGTAATCCAAAGCACTTGTATATCAAAGAGAATTTCAAGAACCATTGGCTCAGTTGTGACCATGTGATGTTCGGCATCACGTTCGGTTCGTTGCAAGACATCGCTCATTTATCAAGTTAAAATTTATTAGAAATGTTTGCTCGTCTTACAGAACACTAACAGAACATACTACTCGCAATCCAAGGTTTTACTGTACTTAACAATAACTCACTGCTGATCTATTTATGCTAGAACGTGAGATACATAAAATCTTGAAAGGAAGCATAGGAAATATGGAAGAAAAGAAAGGAAAATAATGAACTGCCATAATGGAGAGAAAGACTGAATTTTGGCTATCTTAAGTTCTAATATTTTAAAAAAGTCACCATGATTATGAAATATATTTCTTCGGTGGTCTCTTTAAATGCTCTGCTACATAGTTAGGAGCAGAGCAGAAGGGGGCAAAAGGGGCTCCTGTGTGACTTAGTTGGTTAAGAGTCTGACTTCAGCTCAGGTCATGATCTCGCAGTCCGTGAGTTTGAGCCCCACATCGGGCTCTGTGCGGACAGGGTGGAGCCTGGAGCCTGCTTTGAATTCTGTGTCTCCTTCTCTCTCTGTCCCTCGCTCTATCTATCTCTCTCTCAAAAATAAATAAATATTATTTTTTTTAAAGGAGAGGGGCAGTCAGAACTGTACGCACCTGCTGTGTGCACAGCCCCACACCTTGCACACGTGGTCTCCTTTAAGGGGATTCTTTAAATAGGATTTTCTGCTGGCACTATTTGGTACCAAATACAAGAGGAAAACTTTCCTCTTAGATATGAAGGGGGAAAGTCTGCCTTACTGAACAGTGTCCCCTATGGCAATGAATGTGCTGTCAGTTCCCACAAAAGCCTCTTTGTGGCAGATGTGATACAATGAATGCAATCACAGCAGAAGCTGGGCCGTTCTCTGTGGATGGACGCGAAATCCTACAATACAGAGCTTCATCCTCCTCCTGCTTTCCTTTTTACAATCCTGGTTTGCCTCCCCAATAGTTTAAGTGGTGCCGTGGCCTGGGAGCTTCTAAGATATGAGGTACAATCACCAGGAACTTCTGTTTCCGTTTGAACAGGTCTGCCAACTCCCCGACGCTTCCCCTAGCCACGAGTAACATAAATATCACCCAACTAATGACAAAAAGCCACAGTGGCAAAATATATATCCTGTCAGGTGTAAGGTTTCTGCTAAGATCAGCGAGAAGAGCTTGAAGGTCGTGTAGTTCCCACGTGGGGTTCATGCACTGCACGCGGTCACATGCCTGTTCCAACCTGAAGACACATCGAAAAGGATTTTTCATTCACTCATCCATCCCCTCATTCATTCAACTAACGTTTATTTCTGGACTCTCTGTGTGTCACCTTGTGCCAGATCCTGAGTTGGGCTGGTTAAGCAGGGAGGGGTAAAAGAGTAGTTTCAAGGTTGAAAATTACATCATCTCTGGAAAAAAAAGAGCTATAGAAACATTGTATTAGATCATAGTATTGAGGGGCGCCTGGGTGGCTCAGTCGGTTGAACGTCCGACTTTGGCTCAGGTCATGATCTCGTGGTCTGTGGGTTCCAGCCCCACATGGGGCTCTGTGCTGACAGCTCAGAGCCTGGAGCCTGCTTCGGATTCTGTGTCTCCCTCTCTCTCTGCCCCTCCCCTGCTCATGCTCTGTCTCTCTCTGTCAAAAATAAATAAACATTAAAAAAAAAACTATATTAGATCATAGTATTGAAGCAATGTTAAATCCCTTAAGATTATAATTACATCATTATGTAGGAAAATGCCATTGTTCTTAAGAGATATATATGTAGGGATAAAGTGTCATGATGTGTGCAGTTATTAAAAAGTTTTTCAAGAAGTATGTGTGAGTATGTATATGTATATGTATATATACACACATACAGAGAGAGACCGAATGTCACAAAATAGTAATGATTGGTGAATCTAGGTCAAGAGAATGGGGGTGTTCGTTACATTTATCTTGCACTTTTTCTATGTTTTTAAATTTTTCACAGTACAAAGTCAGAGGAAAATTTATCATCTCTGACTTCAAGGAGCTTACTATCCAGAGATCAATTTTTTCTAACAAAAAAGGAAGATAGGGAAGGACTAAATTTAATGTTTATTTATTTTTGAGAGAGAGACAGAGCATGAGTGGGGAGGGGCAGGGAGAGAGGGAGACACAGAACCCGAAGCAGGCTCCAGGCTCTGAGCTGTCAGCACAGAGCCTGACGCGGGGCTTGAACCCACAAACCGTGAGATCATGACCTGAGCCGAAGCCAGTCGTTTAACGGATTGAGCCACCCAGGTGCCCCAAGAGAAGGATGAAATTTAAAAAATGTAGGATCAAAGTCACTGGAAGGATGTCGAAACTGGTAAACCAAGGCTGGAACTCTTTGGCGAGGAGGTCTTGGTGGTTTGTGGCCACACCCACAAACTGAGCTATAAAAAAGGAAGGCCCGAGGCAGATGCGCTTGGGTCCAGCCGAGCCCACGGTGGATGCTGTCAGGAAACAAACACTGCAAGGCTCTTGGAGGCCCTCCTCCCCAGCCCCTGGAGGGGGTCTCCTACCCCATTGCTCAGAGATGACAATGGCAACACTGTGACTGGGGCAAGGCCACCGACTTCATGTTACAGGTGCCTGCAGTCACCGAGCGATGGCCAGGTAACGCTTGAATGGATATTTAGTAACAAGGAAAGTAGAGGGGATGGGGATGTTTAGGAACATAAATCAGAAAGAATGTGGAGCAAACTCCCCTGCTTTGTCTTTATTCAGAAGGACTTCACAGAAGGTGATGGAAACCAACGTGGGAAAGCAGCTGGCCAGCCAAGCCTAACTGGGCCAGGGGCTGTGGGGCTCTTCCCTGCTACTGTTGGGGGCTTGGTGCCGCCATGAGACTAGAAGAAGCTTGAGCTTCTTTGTTGATGGCATTAACACAAGAGGACGAAGAGAGAAGAGTGGCTCTAGGGCCTGTTGGGAAGGGGTCGGGGTTACGGACCTGAGAGCAAGGCTCAGGTTCAGGCTCTAATGACCTCACGGCCAGGCTGGTGTTGACTTGGCCCGGAAAGCTGAGGTTTCCCTGCAACCCCTGAGTCACCCAGGATGGGATGACAGCCAAGCCTTCTCCCCAAGGACAAAGGGCCACCTGCGAAGCTGTGAGGCTTAATCGTCCTTCCCTCTCCGCTACATGATTACTGCAGGGAGATGTCACTGCTCGCTGTAAGCAAGTCCCCTCCGTCACAAATAACAGTATCAGAAGTTGGGGAAACACTCTCAGGAGTGGAGAAGAGCAAAGGTGGACCCTGGAGAGAATGTTCTCCACCTCGGCAGGAGCTGTAATCCTCTCCCTATCGCCAGCCAATTACAGGTCCAGGACTCAGACCTCAGCCTGTTCCACGACAAAGCCCGAGTCTTTCTGTGCCACCGTGGACTCACAGAACCACAGGACGCTGTCTCACCATCTGACCCAGAATCGAAGGTTTCCTGTCATTCCAGTCCTGTGTGCTGACGTTAGCACCCCTGTGGGACTTTGTAATGTCCCGACTTTGTGGTTCTTGACCCTGCAATGCTTCTGACCTGTGGGTCACCTCATCTAGCAATCGTAACAATCCCCGCACGCCTGGTGCCTGCCCTGACCTCCAGTCCTGTTTGCCATCTTGGTTCCCAGGCCCAGATTTCTCTGCTTTGTTAGATTTGTTCCACCGGAAGATCATGCTCTAAAACTCCAGCTGGGGCCCCACTCTGACCTGAAATACCTTCTCATTCATTCTGAGTCCCAGCCACTGTGCAGATGATCCTCATGGTCTCTTTTAGTTGTAAAAAGCACTTGTACCTTTTATTATCTATCTATTATCTATCTAATACTTGTACCTTTTATTAACTCCTAAATCCTTAAGTCAGTTGCGTCCATCCCCATGCTTCTGTTTTTCAGGAAGGACTATTTTTTACTCTGACAAAGCTAACCCCTCATTCATCTCTGCTTTTGACTCCTTCCTACACCCTCTAGGGTCTTGTTTTAGTTATTCTTCCTTATTTTTGAGATTTTTGATCACTCTGTTTGGGGCTCCTTGTTCCCAGACAGCATATTCAATCTTTCTCTGACACTCCTCACAGATCATGAAACCCAAAGCGCTTTCCTCCACCAAGACAAGTGGCCATAGAATGTTCTGGAGCATAAAGATTCTACGGCTTGTACCACGTGTTTCCAGGGAAGCCAGCCTGAACGCCGGCTATGACTGCCTGCACCAGAGATTGGTGTTCAAGCCAAAGGCAAATTCTTCCCGCCTGGACACCAAGGAAGCCAACAGAGTGTGAGGCAATTAAGACACAAACTGTGACATAGGTGCTCCATTCAGATCCTGTCCCAGAAACATAGCTCTAAAGTACAACCCAAAGAAGGTCATTGACCTGTTGAGTCCTAAACTGGGGTGGGTCTGTTTTCCAGTTCTTCACCAACATGGTGGTACATCCCAGTGTGGAACATGCTGGATGCAAATAGCTTCCATGCTTTCTAAACCCACCACTTGAGAGAATCCGAGGTACGCGGTTTCCTTTTCCTCCATCCTGCACCCCTTCCTGTGGGATGTCATGGGTAGTGCAATCAGCGAGTCTAGCCCTGCACAGGCCATGGTGTTCTGTCACCCCTCAGCAAATGATTGAAGCTCAGCACGTGTATTTGACCAAAGCAGCCTCCTGCCATTTCATATCTCCACAGTGCCTTGCATTACTTCTCTTCTCTCTCATGGGTTATTTGTACTCCCATTTCAACACCTATGGTGCCTCGAGTTTGTCACTACCTTCCTGTTGTCACTGGCACTACCATCGGGCTTCCACCTAGACTTTCTGACCTCACGCCCCTCCTGCCAATCCATCCTATATAACTCTTAAAAGGCAATATTGTCAGTTCTCACAGTGGTAATTCTTGGCTCAGGGAAATACTGTTTTGTGATTTTATAACACTTAGAGGAGGGGTGTCTGGGTGGCTCAGTCAGTTGAGTGTCCGACTCTTAATATTGGCTCAGGTCATGATCCCAGAGTCATGGACCAATTCCTGAATTAGGCTTAGCGTGGAACGTGCTTAGGATTCTCTCTCTCTCTCGCTCTCGCTCTCGCTCTCTCTCTCTATCTCTCACTCTCAAATAAAAATTTAAAAAGAACTTTAATTTAAAAAATAATAAATAAAAAAACAATTGAACTCTTAGAGTATATTCAGTTTGGTTATCCAAGCTAGAGGTTCTTGTCCAGGGTCAGAGCAGGCAGGGACACATGTTTCTTCTGTCTTCACAGACAGAATCTTTGTGTCGGAGCTATAGATAAGAAGCTCTCCCCTCCTCTGTTCTAGAAACTTCCTGTTCTGTCCTGTGGAGCTAGATGAGAAAGCCAAAGTTCTTGGCAAACACAACCCATTGTTCCTATAAGAAAGATCCCTGGTGTCAGAAGGAGGGGTCTTGGGTTCAAAGTGAATAAATGAACCAAGAGATACCTCTGAGAATAGAACCTGGAGAGCTTGCCCCAGAACCAGCCCTTGTGTTCAGGAAGATCTGTCTCTCTTCACATTTTCATCCTTCACAGTCTTTATTGGAGGTTATCTTTTTAATATTTATGCCTTCAAATGCCCCTACATGCAAGTACAAAAGCATAATCTGATTGATTGGAATAGAGTTCTAATGTATATGTAATAATATTAAATGATGAAACTAAAATAAATTGCTTTTTCTTTCTTCCCCCATTTTTCATACAAGGCTTTTGGCTTTCTTAAGGCAATTAAATACCTTTTTATGATTTAGACATCTTCAACATTTAGAAGCAACGATGGTTTTCCAAAAATGATCGTTTTATTTTCAAAAATGATCCCAATAGCACAAAGCTATTAGATTATTTCAAAAAAATTTTTTAAATTATTTTCTCCTATCCTTCTCCTGTAAGGCTGTGGCTGATGAGCTGATGACCAACATTAAGTGATAAGAATAACAAAATAAATAACCCTTGAGTGTTCTTCCCACCCACCCCAGCCCCGACCCTTGGCTGAGCAGCTACTACAGGGGAATTTAGATGCTGTTGGTTAAAGCAGTTGCATCCAAGGGTCAAGGACAGAAGAAAAAATGGCAAAACTGGAAAGGCAAACTGAACTGGATTGACCTTAAGGGTTGAGCAACTTCTCACGGGAAAAAGAAAAATGGATCTAGAAGAGGGTTGCGGAGGAAAGCCAGATCGGGGGACGAGCACTCATAAAGCTGAAGTCTTAGACATTTGGGAGTCTGGGGGATAGATGGGGGGGATGCTATTGTCACATGAGCTGTGTGAGATTTTGAGAGCCAGAAGGAATGGGCAAAGAGGATTTTAAGAGAAGCTGGAGTGTGTTAAGAATGTACTCCTTTAGAGACATGGCAGTAAAGGCTCAAGTTACTTTCAATTACGGGATTTCTTCTGAATCGGATCCTGGCCAGAGACAGGCCTTAAGACGAGCAAGAGCTGATGTCTTTATGCAGATTAAATTTACAAGATAAGAGTAAAATTAATTTAGGAAGACTGGCATAGGCTTCCCTGTTCCCCAGGGAACTTTTAATGTCTGATTCCCAGCTGAAACTTTGTTCCCTGGGTGTGGAAAGAAAGAGTCCATTTACTAGACAATGGCCAGTGCAAAAGTTCAAATCCACACATCCTTGTAAAAGGCACTTTTTGCATAGACTAGAAGACCTTTCTAGCGTTGCAAAGCCTCCTTCTAACCCATGTATGATCAGGGCCTTGTCTACGAGTCATTTACATTTTGTAATGCATGTTTTCCTTGGTGTCTCTTCCTAGAGTGTTTTCTGAAAAGATATCAATCAATTCTCTCCCTCCAAACCAGCTTTGTTCTTTTTCAGTAACATTATTCTTAAGCAAAAACACTTCACCTATTCAGGACCAAGAGATGAAGAAGCCAATGAGCATCCATTATAGTCACCCGAACCATTCTTGAAATTCAGGCAGGTTAGCTACACCATGGTGTAGACCTCAGTTTCCTCTGACAGCCTTGGTTGTCAGGGTTCTCAGGAATTCATCTTCAGGAGAAAAAAATTTTAAGGAAGTAGAGTGGCCCACGGTGCCCTACTTGTGTTAAGAGTTAGAAGGATGGATGTTAAAGGAGGAGTGGATGGATGTTGGGTAGATGTTGGGGGAAGGAATACATGAATGTTGGGTGGTGGTGTGGATGCATGTTGGATGCATGTTGGGTGAGGGGGTAGGTGCATGTTGGGTGGATGTTGGGTGCAGGAGTAGATGCATTTTTCCCTCCACAGTCAACCCTGAGGTGAGGCAAGGATGGGAAACAGGGGGACACTGAGGGTCAGAGAGTTCTCTTGGCATTAAAGAGGAGAGAGAAGCAGTTAGACTGAGTTCTAGGGTCTCTAGGAAGGCATAAAGTGGAACGACAGCATTCAGGTTTCTGGGATGGACTTAGGAAGCAGCTGTGGAGACTGAACATTCAGTAGACTCTTACGGTGGCCAGATGTTAAATTCTGAGTCCTTTGTACCTACAGAGAGCTTTTTGTTCTCATCAGACAGACGGTATCTCTTGCCCAGTTGGTTTTTCATTGCTTTCCAGCACTCAGGTGACTGACACTTTTTCTGTGGCCTTTTCTTAGCCCATTGTCACTGAAGAGGAAAAGCACAGAACTAAAAGGAGGTTGAATCAGTAGTGACAACTGCCAGCCCCCGGAAGCCCAAGCTTCATCCCAGCTTCTAGTGCCCCCATTTCTGGATGGCCTGGGCTCTGTGCCCTTCAGCTCCCTCCATGTATTCCCTGCTCTGCAGCCCAGAGGCAGCCAGCTGGCCTTCTCCTTTCCTCCCTCCCCTGCAGGGCCTAGAAAACAGTCTCTAGGCTCCAGTTTGTGATATCAATCACTGCCTTTGTTGGAATGATGTGGGAACAGACCCTTTCAGGATGAATGAATGTATCAATTATTCTTCATTCCAGTTATCGTCTTAGAGTAAGCCTGTAACTACTATTCAAGGACCTTAACTATAAGAATTTTATGAAATTCTGGAAACATTACAATAGTCTTAGTCCCTAGAGTGATTCATGGTAATTTTAAAAGTGAAAAAGGCCTGTTATAGACTGAGTTGGGTGCCCCCTCCAAATTCATATGTTGAAGTCCTAACCCACAGGATCTCAGGAGGTGACTGCCTTTGGAGACACCGTCTTTCAAGAGGTGATTAGGTTAAAATGAGGTCACCAGGGTGGCCCTTAATCCAATGATCGGTGGCTTTATTAGAACAGATGAGGATACACACACACAGAGAAGGACCATCATGTGAAGACACAGGGAGAAGACAGCCAACTACAAGCCAATAAGAAGCTGACCCTGCAGACACCTTGTTTCTGGACTTTTAGCTTCCAGGACTGGGAGAGAATGCCTTTCTGTTGTTGAAGCCCCCCAGTCTGTGGTACTTTATTAAGGCAGCCTTAGCAAATGAACGCAAGGCCTAAATCCCCACCCACAGGAGCAACAAAAAAAAAGGTGAAACACACTTTCTACTCATCCTCGGAGCAGTAAGCAAAGGGGAGGCACAGGAGGCAGCCCCAAGAGGAAAGGAAGTGGCCCTGTGCGCAGGAAAGTGACCCCGGGGCTCCCAGCAGAAAGACCCTGGCGAGACCCCACCTCTGACGTTTTCTAGCAAAGCAGGAGCCCCAACTGAGTAGGGTTCCATGTAGAAGCAGACAATAGTTTTTCTCCACACCCACCCACAGACTTACAAACAATAGGTGAGAACACAGAAACACCATAATCAGCAGATGTAAAAAAATGCAAAATGCATTAAGAGTCTGAGCCCATTTTGCAAATAGGAAACTGGACTTTGCAGCTCGTACAGTGTCTTAAGAGTACCTCCCCACTCACCAGTCTGGAAGGCAGGAGGCCTGGGGTGTGCCAGTCCAGACCTTGGACCAAGAATTAAAGCCGTGGCTTCTGGACCAGCTGCCTTCGAACCTAACTGCATTTTCCCGCTCTCCATTCCTATCATGCCTCCATTTATGCATCTAGAAATGGAGCTAGCTGCTAAGGGCCTTTTTTGTACTAAAATCCTTTGGTTTTGATTCATAATGATGATTCACCGTGAGTCAACAAGAAAAAGGTTAAATTATGTTCTGATTATTCTAGTTAAGAAAACAGGCAAGTATGTATTCTATTGTAAAAATGTTTCCGCCAGAATTATTAGAATTTGAGAACCATTTTGTTGTGTACAGATGTAGGGTTGAAATACTGAGAATGAATTTTAGTGGGGCCTCTCATCCCTTCTGATGCTAAATGGGGACTAACCATACCTGTCTGTACCACATTACTTCCTCAGAACCTTCTGGGCACAAGGAGATTATGTATCGTGCATTTTCAAGGTCAGAAGGTTCCACAGGCTGAAACAGCATGTTATTTCAGGGAGTGTAATGGCATTTAAAGTTGACATATCACATCTAATCAATCCCACTTGTCTTTCAGAAGCAGGATTATCCAAAAAAAACAAAAAAAAAACAAAAAAAACCCAAAACTTAGGTACTTATAATGCAGTTAGCACCTTCTTTCCTAAGAAGTCAGTGGATTCCAAGTATTGAGAATCTGTAGATAATCTTATCTGTCTTCAATTTATTTTGAAAATTGTAATTATTTCAAAATCAAAACAAAGGGACATGAAGATTGTATCTCTGTCTCTTTCCTGTTAGATAGTCACATTCACTTCTGGTTTATTTACCCCTCAAATCAGATGAGAACAGCTTGGCAGGGCCAGCAGGTGCCCGCCTGCTAGACACACAGTACAGGGCATGGGAACAGAGACAAGTGCCTGCAAAGCCCCTCTCTGCTTGAGTTCCCTCTGCCTTCACCTCCAGATTCAGGACTTATCTAGACTTTTGGTCCTTTTTTCATATGTTCCGCTGGCTCATTTTATTCTAAGATGAACATTCTTGCTTAACGGAAAAGAATAATTGTCTCAGTATCAATTGTCTGGAATGCCTGAACCACTGATTTGGTTCCGTGGTTTCCTGCAGTAAGGTGGCACTCCTGGACATTCTGTTGACAGGTGACAATGCTAATGCTCGAAGTTGCTCGTCTCCCTCCCTGCCCCGAAGAGGAACCTGGTGACCCTTCTTCAGTGTTCCCTCAGGAGAATGCAAATATGTATGCTTCTATTGATTCTTTCAACAAACATTTGTGGGAGGCCTATGCTGTTCAGGTCGACTCTCAGAATTTTGGAGTTTCAAGGAATTTTCTAAATAATCTGGACCAGTGTCTTATTTTGCAGTGAGAAAACCAAAGATCTGAGAGAAGTGACTTGCCCAGCATGGAGGTTATGGAATTTGTTAGCAACAAGAGGGACTGGAATCCAGTTACCTGGGTCCTGGCCTGAGATTTTAGGGTTGACCTCCATTTCTGCTGGCTGTGGCTTCAGAAACAAATGAGAAGAGGGCAATGCTGCTCCTGACTAGGATGAACGCTCCTCACCACCCTGGCCCCTCAGAGCCAGTGGCTCCTGCTGTGATGTGCCCAGAGCCTTTGCACAAGGATGTAGCTTGCCTTTTTGCAGTATGGCAGCAATGAACACCAAGATAGCAAAGGACATCACTATACTCTCCTTCCCTTAGCCTGGGATTCTCCTCCAGCCCAGGAAGCTAGGCTAGTCCACAGAAAAGGAGACCAAAAGAGTCATTGCTTAGCTTTTGACTGTTTTTCTCCATTTTTTATTGTGATAAGATACAACATAAAATTGTACACTGACCTATTTTTGTTTTAATTTTTTTCAATGTTTATTTATTTTGAGAGAGAGAGCCAGAGACAGAGAGAGAGCAGGGGAGGGGCCGAGAGAGAGAGGGAGACACAGAGTCCCAAGCAGGCTCCAGGTTCTGAGCTGTCAGCACAGAGCCCGACATGGGACTCGAACGAGTTTGGCGATAACATTATGGTGCAAGACACTGCTTCCCTTTCTAGACTGGGGTAGGAGTGTGGGAGGGGGTTTACTGCCTAATTCATCAGCCACCTGCCAAGCCCTGACTAGGGACAGCAGAACCCTCAAGATAGATGTGGATATCCAAGTGTAGAGGAAGTGAGAGCAAGCCTCAGTTCTGGGGAGCAGGGAGCCCTCCCAGAGTCCCCCTAACCACAAGGACACGGGCCCTTAGAGTGGGGATGCTTGGGCAGGCAGGCAGAAAGGCATGGAAAGCAGCTAAATGTTCTCGGTGACTGGGAGTGAGTCCCTTGCCCTGTAGAGGGGCGGAGGTGTGTGGGCCAAAACGTGCATACCATTAAGGGTTCTGTCAGGTCTCAGCAGGGGCCTGTGGAAAGGGTCTTCCCGAAGGACTGTGGGCATAATGAATCATCGTGAGAGACAAGCAACACCGGGGTTCAAGTTCAAAGAAGTATCGCTGGAAATGTGAAAGTTCTTGATGCTCACAATGGTGATTTCATCCCTCTAGCCGCAAATCAAGCTCCTTTCTGCCTGTCATCAAAAGGAAGAAAGAACCTGCATAATTTAAGCAATATAAAAATAGGCTCCCTTTTGACTTAAAGAGGAAAAGAACTGGTACCTCTCTGTCCAGAACAGACAGGAGGGAAATGTCAGCGGATGGAGATGACAGTGAGCCACTCTGGAATTCTGGAAGGCTGGCCATGGATCCCAGGCTCTGGTCCTGGAGGGATGCTGACGTTTATCCCCCTCCTGCATGGTGTTTTCTCATCTATAAAATGAGGTGCTGGGGTCAGATTTGTCTCGTGGCTCCCGCACGGTTCCGTGTGGAGAACTCTTTATGGATAAGCTCCATGATTGCCCTTCTCCAAATAGGGTGTGGTCCCCTGACCACCACCAGCATCTGTCTCACCTGGGAACTTGAAAGAAAGGCAACTTCTCAGGCCCCACCCAGACCTACTAAATGAGAAACTGGCCCTGGGGTGGGGCCCAGAGTTCTGTGGTTTAACCAGCCTACAGATAGTTCTGGAGTGCCTTCAACTTTGAGAACCACTGCCCTGATGTAAATAAAGTACTGAGTTTGCGGGCTGTGTGAAGTAGATCCTTACCACTTTACTCTTAGGAGGATGGCAAACAGAGAATAGCACTTACTCAAGTAACCATAGATGTTAGAAGGAATAGGTTAGACTCGTTACATTTGGTAACCAGCCTGCACCAAGATAAGTAAATTTTCACAATTGATAAATATGTAATGCTTCCCACTTATTTTAATGCAGTTAAATAATTTTGATTTTTTTTTTTAAGAACAGTGCTGTAGTTAACCAGACGTCTCTATCTGATTAAATGTACAACATGCAAAAAGCTTTCACAGATAGATGAAGTCATAGAATAATTGAGTTACAGAGATCTTTGCAGCTTATTTTTCAAAGCCACATCATTGAGTTTTTTAGGGGGATAACCTATAAAATCAAAATGTATTTAGATTTAAGTAGATAGGTTATACACGTAGCCAAAACGCTGTGAGAGTAAATATTTTTTTTTTTCTTTTAGAAACAAACGTAACACCCCTAACAATTTGCAGTTATGCGTGCTGATTCTCTGGCTCGTTTTCTAACACAAAAGGCTGACTAAGGTTTCCAGTCATGATATTATTTGGATGGGACACAAAGATGAGCTCTGTGTTATCAACTGTGAGGCAGAATGTTCTTTTGAGTTGCAGCCCTGGCTTGTTCTCAGAGCAAGAGAATGTCCTGTGTATGGGGTGATATTACACTCTGCGAGATCACCTGACCCTTCACATTCAGTACCATTTTTATGTCTCAGTGTAGCAAAGGCCAAGCCAACAAGTGAAGAAAGGAGGTTGTCTTTTGCTTGAATTAAGGGACTTAGTGGTAACAACCACATTTTAAAAGTACTGAAGGATTCAAATGGTACCACTGCTGCTTTCTTTTTCCAAAAAAAAAAAAAAAAAAAAAAAGAGTATTTGCCGTTGGAATGTGGCTAAGTATGCTGTGGCATGTGGGCCCTTCCAGCCCTGGAATGGTCTTGCCCCCGGCAGGGGTAACTTGCTGCTTCCGGTGCGACCCGGAAGTGGGTTCAGTGCGTCCGTCAGGTGTCCCTCAGTTCTTCCCTTTTCAGCCCGCCTCCCCATTTTCACCAATGCACATTACTTTCACCTACTTCAATTCTGTATCCACACTCGGGATTGCCTTTCCTGATGGAGGTGTCCAGTGAGTTTATTTAAAACCCCACTGATTGCGTTCTTTCTGGGGCATCTCGAGATAGAAAGTGTCTACCCTAGCTCAAAGGTGAAAGTCATCCTGACCCCTTTCATCAATCAATCCAGCACCAGTGAACGGAGGTCCTGCACGTCAGGCCCCCAGAAGGAGGAAGAGCATTTATCTGTAAGCGCCGAGAGTCCACTCAGCACTACAAGGTGCTCACGCGCTGGGAGGTGACACCGGCCAGGGTCACCAGCAGCTTCCTTGTTGCCACATGCCGTTCATCAGCTTTAGTCCTTGTGTTCCTGGAGAGCAGCTAATCACCTCCTCCTCATTACTGGTTTCTCCCTCGGGGGCCCAGGACCCTGCACGCCTGGATTGTCTTCTTCCAGTCTTATCTCTCTGTCCCCTG
The DNA here is from genome assembly GCF_023721935.1 of Panthera uncia. Classification (NCBI taxonomy): domain Eukaryota; kingdom Metazoa; phylum Chordata; class Mammalia; order Carnivora; family Felidae; genus Panthera; species Panthera uncia. The sequence goes on along the minus strand of NW_026057580.1, from coordinate 112,304,573 downwards.
CACATGCTCTTCTCCTTCTCCCCAACTGCTATGGACCCACACTTCAGTCCTTGGACCTCTCCCTTCCCTGCACTCACTCCTGATGTAGCATTGCCAGAGTTTCAAAATGGGAATACAGAAGTCCCCATTAAGTTACAATTTCAGGCGAACTAATAATTTCGTAGTACGCATATGTCCCCAATATTGCATGGTGCCAAGTATTTACTTGGTTAACAAGTAAATATTGCATGAAACATACTTATGCTAAAATTATTTATCTGAAATCAAATTTAATTAGGTGTCCTGTGTTTCATCTGTCTACCCTAAAATGATCTCATCCAGTTTCGGGACTCTCATGCCATCTAGATGCTGACTCCTCCCAAAATGTTTATCTCCAGCCTGGATCGCCCCCTCCCAAACTTTAGGCTCCTGCCGCCTACGCCCCATTGCCACATGGATAATTAATGGATGTCTCCACATCAACATATTAAAAACAAGGCTCATCTTTACCACAAATACTCTGCTCACAGGTAATTTTGTTCTCATTTGCTCAGCCAAATCCCTGAGCACACGATTCTCCTCTTTTCTCGTGCTTTGGTCCCGGCTGGTCTGACACCAGCATCTCTTGCTGGATCAGTGCAAACACCCTCTACTCCTCCTCTGCTTTGTCCTGGACCTCATACCGTTTTTTCTTCACATGCCGACAAGATTCTTTGAAAATATTAGTCACATGACGCCACTCTTCAGCCCAGCACCCCACAAGCCTCCCCATGCCACTCAGCCTAGAAGCCAAAGGTCCTTACCTCATCTTGCAGCGTCCCAGGCCCCCTCAGACATTATCTGCCCCTGCGGCCCCTCCAGCCAGTCATTCCTGCAGCCTCCTTGTTTCTCCAGCGAGCCGGCATGGTCCAGACCCTTGGCTCTGGTGGCCCCTTCCTCCCTCCTGGAATGCCCTTGCCTCAGATACCCCTCTGCCTGGAGAAGATCTGTCCCTCCCCTAAATCTCTGCTCATATCTTGCCTTCTCAGAGTGGCTACTGACCACCTGATTCCCATTCCGACCTACTTACCACCCCAGGCACCCCAGACACCTTTTTTCCAACTCTTCTCATCATTTTGCCAGTGATATCGACTTCTACTGTATTACAAACATACTCGTTAAATTATCACTTGTTCTCAGGCTTTTCCCACTAGAAAGCCCCACAACCCCCAGGAATCTTTGCTCGGTTCCCTGGTGTGTGCCAGGCACCCAGAAGAGGGCCTGCCTCACCGTTGGCATAAATGTATTGGATGAACAGACGAAAGAGTGCTTGTGGCTTGGACACGCAGAAATGATTGCAGGGCACACAGATTCAGGTCAGTCTGTGCTCGTCCAGGGCACGGTCCACAGGGTGGAACAGAAGAGAAATCATTTGCAGAACTTAAGTCACCCTTTGACTCCTTTCTTGCCACCCCCTTTCTATCCCTTGAAGTTAAATGCAAGAAGCAGTTGCCCTGTTTCTCCAATTGGGTGGAGTCCCAGGAAGGGTGTCACAGCAAAGAGCCACCCAGGAAGTTTCCAGAGATAAGCCTTCTTGATGCCAATCATTAACCTCCTGGCTGGCAGACAGCTGTTTGTTCTTGGACTCTGTAGTTCCATATTCGTCTCTAGGGAGCTAATAAACCCATAAGGAGTCACGTGACACTGATGGAATGACTACCACTGTGATTGGGGTGCTAAGCACTATCACTTGGTTATCAATGGTTATTTTCCTGGGTATAAGTTCTGGAGGATCCTCAGAGTGTCACATTTTAAGGGTGGGATAAGGGAAGAACCGATCAAAGTTGCTTGATAAAGGGTCTTATTCATCTTGACAAGAAGAAGACACAAGATAACCAGGTTGGGACTAGTCCCTGACCCCACTCTCCCCAGCAGCCTCAAGTCAGGACTCATCGTACTTGGTGAGCATGTGGTCCCGGGCAAGGTGACATGGTGCCAAGGGCATGGGCTTCAGGCTGAGTTGGATGAAGGTCCAGTACTACTTCCCTTATGGGATGCTTTTGGCCTTTCTGAGCCTCAGTTTCCCTTTTTATAAAATAAGGAGGAGGGGCGCCTGGGTGGCTCAGTCGGTTAAGCAGTCGACTTTGGCTCGGGTCATGATCTCGCGGTCTGTGAGTTCGAGCCCCGCGTCGGGCTCTGTGCTGACAGCTCAGAGCCTGGAGCCTGTTTCGGATTCTGTGTCTCCCTCGCTCTCTGATCCTCCCCTGTTCATGCTGTCTCTCTCTGTCTCAAAAATAAATAAACGTTAAAAAAAAATTTTCTTTTTAAAAAAATAAAAAAATAAAATAAAATAGGGAGGCTACGCCAAAGAGGTGTTATAAAACACAAATGAAATATGAATGTAGGGGTGCCGAAGTGGCTCAGTTGCTTAAGCATCCGACTTCGGCTCAGGTCACGATCTCACGGCTCATGAGTCCAAGTCCCGCGTCGGGCTCTGTGCTGATGGCTCGGAGCCTGGAGCCTGCTTCGGATTCTGTGTCTCCCTCTCTCTCTGCCTCTCCCCTGCTCACACTGTCTCTCTCCGCCTCTCAAAAATAAATAAATGTTTTAAAAAACTTGAAAAGAAAGAAATATGAATATAATTATTTAGCATAGTGCCTTGAATATAGTGTGCACACAATAAATTATAGTGATTTCCATTTTGAGAGAAGTAAGTGACAGATGTTGGCTGCTGGGTCCCAAGAAAACAATTTAACTAGTACTAAGTTTCTCCAAGAAAAGTGAAACTCATTTCCCTTGAGGGTGTGGTTTTGCTTCAGTGAATGTTTGGAGGTCAGACAAGAGTTTACTTATTGCCCAGGCCAGATACTTGGCTGTTCCCATGATGATAACATAAGAAGCCTGTAATCTTTTTTTTTTTTTTTTTTAAGTTTATTTATTTTGGGAGAGAGAGAGAGCAGGAGGGGCTGAAAAAGGGGAAGAGAGAATCCCTAGCAGGCTCAGTAGGGTCAGTGAAGAGCCCAATGTGGGGCTTGAACTCATGAACCATGAGATCATGACCTGAGCCAAAATCAAGAGCCAGTCGTTTAACCGACTGAGCCACCCAGGCTCCCTAGAAGCCTATAATCTTAAAACATCTCTCTGGTCAAGATACTTTTTAGTCCAAATTATATACCCACAAGATACAATGTCTTCCCAGAATAGAACTGGGTTAAGTAATTGGTTCCTGGCAATACTTATCAATCTTGTCTCCAGAGGGTTGGTATCGAGTAGTAGAGGCATGATAAAATAGATTATTTTTTAATATAAAGAATACTAAACTATAAGGTACATCCTTATAATGAAGGAAAAAAATCAAAATAGGCCACTGTTGCGGAGGGGGGGATACCCTCAAAATAATTACACAAAGAATCTCTCCACAAATGCCAAACTATTTCAGTTTATACTGATCACATTGGGCCATCTTACCTACACTATTCTTCCTGAAGCCCTTTTCATACGCCAGAGCGAGACTCAGTTGTATTCCTGGGTAACGTGATCAAAGAGAAATTTACTTTCACATTAATATTGGGGTGGAAAAGGCTCAAATCTGTTGTTTTTGAGAGGAGAGCTAGAGTTTTTTCTTGAAGAGCAGATGGAGAAATGGGAGTGAACAGTTTTTCTTCGCAGCTTTTTTATGGAAACAATATGCATGTGGAGAAGGGTGCACATCCTAAGTGTATACATATCAGCGACTGTCCCCAGAGTGAGTCCACCCATAAAATGACTACCAAACCAAGAAATAGAACCGTTTCAGCATCTCTTATTCTTCCCCATTTGCTACCCTCCCACATCCCCAAAGGTAACCACACAGGTTTGTAACATAACTTACAACCCATGGACTACTCCAGTGGACTCAGAGGAGGATCCTCAGAATGTCACATTTAACGGTGAATCACGGAATAGGTTGTCGTTAAGGTCTAACTTCGTTAGGTCAAAATTTGTGACATTTTTTCACATTGTCGCATTTACTTGAGTTCCATTTATTTCCATTGGGGAATGGCATCATATAGCATATATACACCACCATTTCTTTATTCGCCCTCTACACGATCCCTTTAGCTGTGAATCAGGCCATTGCAATTGTTTGCCAGTGCACGTAACGCTGCTCTGAAGACGACTGAATCACGTGTGTGCACTTCTGTTGGGCATATGCCTAAGAGTAGAATTGCTGGGTCATAGAGGATGCATGGGTTCCACTTTATCAGAACACATTACGTGATTGTCCAAAGCGCACCGTCTGTTTACTTCCCTGCCAGGAGCGTTTGTTCTGATCACTCGACGGTCTTGTCAACAGCTGGTATATTTCATCTTTTGTACGTGTACCATGGGTGTGTGCCAGTGAAGTCGGCCACCTTTTCCATTGTGTATTGATGACTTGGATGCTCTCTTTTGTGAAGTGCCTATTGAGATTTTTCACATTTCCTATGGGATTGACCTTTTCTTACCAATTTGGAGCATATTTTAATACATTTGAGATAAGAGCTCTTAGTCATTCACATAACGAAGATCTACGCACTCTATGTAGCTTGCCTTTCGACTCTGCATGCTGTATTTTGATGAACAGAACTTCTTCATTTTAGAGTAATCCAATTCCTCAGTCTTTTCCTGTATGGTTAATGCTTTTTGAATCATGCTTAAGAAAGTTTTTTCTACCCCAAATTCATAAAGATAGTTTTCTGCTTTGTCGTCATGATGCCTTACCATTGTATCTTTCACATTGAAACCTACAATGAATCTGGGAATGACTTCTGTGTATGGTGTGAAAAATCAGTTAAGTTTTGTTTTCTCTGTGTGCCTATCCAATTGACTCAGGAGTTATTTATTCTTTCTTTCTTTCTTTCTTTCTTTCTTTCTTTCTTTCTTTTTCACTGACTGTTCCTTCCCAACTGTCCTATGGTGCCATCATCATCTTAAATCAAGTGCTCATAAATACATAGGTCTATTTCTGGACTTTCCATTCTGTTCCATCGGTCTGTTGTTTATTCTTGCACTGTCTTAATCAGTGTAGCTTTATAATACACACCCGTAGCTCTTGCATCTGAAACTGTAGGTCCTCCCTCCTTTTCTGCTTGGCTTTTTGCATTTTCATGTAAACGTTAAAATCAGCTTACACACCGGCTGGGTCTGAATGGATTGCACTGAAACTATAGATCAGTTTAGGGAAAATTTACATCTTTACTTAAATATTTGCATTTGTGTCCATATTCTTCCATTGATTAAATCTTCTTTAGGGGCACCTGGGTGGCTCTGTTGGTGAAGCATCCGACTTTGTCTCAGGTCATGATCTTGCGGTCAGTGAGTTCAAACCCCACGTCAGGCTCTGTGCTGACAGCTCGGAGCTTGGATCCTGCTTCCGATTCTGTCTCCCTCTCTCTCTGCCCCTCCCTCGCTCACATTCTGTATCTTTCTCTCTCCAAAATAAATAAATATTAAAACAATTTAAATCTTCTTTAATTTCTCTTGTTAGAGCTTTATAGTTTCCTATGTAAGGGTCTTACACATCTTTCATTAGATTCATCTTTAGGCATTTGAGTTTTTTGATACTATTGTAAATGTTTTCATTTTTTAAATTTCCGCTTTTTCTAATTGTCTGCTATGGGTGTATGTTTTGATGATCCAAAGCTGTGTGACAAACTACCCCAGACTTAGTGTTGTGAAATAACAGCCATTCTAGTATGCTCACGGCATCTGTGGGTGAGCTAGACAAGGCACAATGGGAAGGACTCCCTTCTGCTCCAGGGTCTCCTCAGCTGAGAAGACTTTGAACAACTGGTGGTGACCCAGATGGCTAGGGAACCATCTGGAGGCTTCTTTGTTGGTGTGATGGGCACCAGGGCCGGACTGACTCATGGGCTGGCCTCCTCTGGGACAGCCCACAGAAGCCCATCACATGACCTCTTGTGTGCTTGGGCTTCTCACAGGTTAGTGGCTAGTTTCGGAGACATAGACCAGTGAGAGCAGCCCTACAGAGCCCAAGAATGTCCAAAGACCCAGGAGGAAGCTTCCCAGACTTCTCCGACTCAGCCCTAGAAGTTCTATGGCATCATCTCTACCACACTCTTTTGGTTACAGTCAAGTTCCAAGGCCACTGATATTCAAAGGAAAGGGAAGAGAACACCATTTCTTGATGAGGGAGTGGTAACGCACACTGAAGAAGAGTGGGTGGGATGGCAGAGATTTCCTGGGCATCTTGGGAAAATACAACCTGTCACTGATACGGAGATACCACTGATGTAAGCCTGTTGACCTGCAAAACTCACTTATCAATTCTAATTCATTATCTGCAGATTCTTTTGGAACTTTATTTGTACAAACATGTCATTGCAAATAAAGGGAATTTTATTTCTTTTTTTCCCATCTTTACACTTTTTACTGCTTTTTCACTGATTCGTTTCTTCATTGTTCCATAAATGATTCTATCATACTGTTAAGTTTGCTCTCCCTACAATCCTAAGACACAATTATTTTGAAGAATAGTCTATACAATGACACAGACAGTGCTAAGATTACCAGGAAAGGATGGGAGGGAGGGAGTGGTGGGTAGTAATGGGGGTGAGGAAAGGGAAGGGTATATTTTCTTCTTCAGTAGAATGTTTGAAGCCCTTGATTCATTTTTTTCCTCTAGGCTCAACTATAGAATTGGTTTGAAAACATTCATTTCACAATTTAGCCAGAACTTCCTTGTTTTTTTAATGTTTGTTTATTTTTGAGAGAGAGAGAGAGAATGAATGGGGGAGGTGAAGAAAGAAAGGAGGACAGAGAATTTAAAACTGGCTCTGCACTGACAGCAGAGAGCCCAATATGGGGTTTGAACTCGCAAACCCTGAAATCATGACCTGAGCTGAAGTCAGGCGCTGAACTGACTGAGCCACCCAGGTGCCCCCTAGATCGTGGCTGTTAAGACATCCAGCCAACTGCTCCAGGTCTGCCTCTCGTGACTGGAAATGTCCATTGCCTTGGGCTACCCAAGGTCCTCTGGGACAAGGTCCTCTGGCTAGCTGGCATTCCTGTGTCCTGAATCTTCACCTGGAACAAAAACTCAAGTCCTCAAGACAGGGGTGCCCTGTGGGTGGGATGTGGGTGGATGAGTGGGATGAGGCAGGGGATCACGGTCTTCCTCATTATCTCCCTCCGTCCCACATCTCTGAGCCCTGCTGGAGCATAGGAGAGTGTGCACGCCCTTTTGGGAAAGGCTACCCCCAATCACAATAGGATTTATCTCCACAGCCAGGGTCCTAACTCACGTCTGTTCTCTCCTAAAGCCCAAGCTCTTTCTGTGTCAGCACACTCAAAACAAGGGAAGATTTATTTAATAAATGGCAGGACGGGATGGCAATTTGCTAAGCACCTTAAACACCGTAGACCACACACAGAGGATGAGCTCAGAAGAAGTACTTAAGTACGGAACGACAGGACAAGGCGTAGAAACTAGAACTGAGTGCTGAAACAGTTGAGATCATAGAAGACACAGATTGACCAATCACAGTTTACACGCAGATGGTAAATACCAGGACCGAAGAAACATAGTCAATGCGTAAGAATAGGTCTCATGGAAAAATGGCTGCAAATGGTAATAACTAAGTCAACCAAGAAAAGCTGTTGGGGGGGGGGTAGGCGGAGGTGGCAGTGGGAGGTACGAGAGGTGGAGGGGGGGGGGTACTCTGCCAGCAGCAGCCACAGTGGGAGGAGAGGCTTCTTGGAGGTAACTCTGAGAAGAGAGTTGCCAGCGCTGAGTGGGGAGGGAGAGTGGCAAGAGGAAGAGGGGGGAGTCAAAGCAAACTTTGGAATAACCATTCACCAACACAGGGAACCAGGGACCTGTGTGAAACTGTGGAGCTCTGGCAGAGTCGGGGCCAGAGGTTCGTCAGGGGACCTGTTCAGCACGGGGTGCAGTTAGGGTTTGTCCATGAAGACAAGGTCCATGAAAACAAAGGTTATGGGGTAAATATGTCCGAGGTTCACAGAGAGATGCTTACGTTCATGAATGGGTTGAGGAAAAGGAGAAAGGAAGGACCAGTTTTTGAGGTCCTACCCCATTTCGGGTGCTTCCATCTCCTGTCTCATTTAAACCACCAAGCCATGAATTTTATAAACGAGAAAGCTGAGGCTCTGAAAACTTCATAAAGAATTAGAACCCTTTGTTGCGGGGCACCTGGGTGGCTCAGTCGGTTAAGCGTCCGACTTCAGCTCAGGTCACGATCTCGCGGTCCGCGAGTTCGAGCCCCGCATCGGGCTCTGGGCTGATGGCTCAGAGCCTGGAGCCTGCTTTGGATTCTGTGTCTTCCTCTCTCTCTGCCCCTCCCCCGTTCATGCTGTGTCTCTCTCTGTCTCAAAAATAAATAAACGTTAAAAAAAATTAAAAAAAAAAAAAAAAGAACCCTTTGTTGCAAGTAACAAAGCTAGCTTGATGAGGGAATTTATTATATAGGGGACTCTCGTGGCACCCAAGGACAGCGAGAGAGGGAAAACCCGTATGCTCCTTTTTTATGTTGCACAGGCTGCAGGGTAATGAATGAGAGGACTGAAAAATGGCAAGAGCAAACCCATGAGGCCCAGAGAGACCATTTTCTTTTTTACAGCCTCTTGGAAATCAGTCACGAAGCTCAGTTTTGTTGAATTAGATGTGGCTTTGGCTGGCAACCAAGATAAAATGATGGTGGAGAGGAGTTGTCCTATGCTTTTTGCCGACGTTGGGCCGATATTCCAGGATTAACTTTGGGTAAAACCAACTTTCTATGTATAAATTCAAATGCATGGAGCATAGATAGGCTTTCAATAACCACACTTAGAATAACAACAGTTTAAGTAAAAATTATTTTTAGCATTTTTATGCCAGTGGAGTTTCTTTCAGACTTGCTTTTCATCTGAAAGCCTAGGAAACACCGAGGAAAGAATTCTGGGGTAGGAGGCATTAAAAACCGAGCCTCTGCTTTAGCTGTTTCCTGTTCATTGTGTAACCCAGGACAAGCGGAACCAGCCTTCCCAGACTCTGATATGACAGATTCTCTGTAAATGAGAGATGCGGACTAATGCAAGTACTTCTCAATCTTTAATGTGCATATGACTGTCCTGGAGATGTCATTAAAATGCAGTTTCTGGGGCGCCTGGGTGGCTCAGTCAGTCCATTCCGTCTCCGACTTCAGCTCAGGTCACGATCTCACAGTTCGTGGGTTCGAGCCCCACGTCAAGCTCTGTGCTGACAGCTCAGAGCCTGAAGCCTGCTTCAGATTCTGGGTCTCTCTCTCTCTCTGCCCCTCCCCAGCTTGCACTCTGTCTCTCAATGTCTCTCTCTTTCTCTCTCTCAAAAATAAACATTAGAAATTTAAAACAGTAATAAAATAAAACAAAACAAAACAAAACAAAATAAATAAAATAAAATGCAGTTTCTGATTCACCAGGTCTGAGGTGGGGCTGGAGACTCAGCATGTCTAACACGTCCCTGGGTGACGCCCACGCTAATGGTCCCAAGCCACCCTCTAATTAGAATACCCTCTATGGGGCCATTAGGCTATAAGCTTAAGGGCTGCCAACTAAAGAAAAGCATACGTCACAATTAATAACAATATTTATTTTTAAAAATGAAGATGCTTTAGTTTTCCACTTATAAAAATAATTCAGGCTTATCAATGATTTTTTTTTTAAACACGCAATATATAAAGTTCAAGGGCTGAAAACCATCCAGAGTTAAATACCGCTCAAAATAGCGTGCTCTCTTTTCACTCGGTCATGAAGAAGGCAGGTGCTAAGTTTCAGTATTCCTTTGTTTTACCTAGTCTCTTAAAGTCAGGTCATGAAGCTGGTAACTTTTTCAATTTGCTGTCCATCAGTTCGGCACGAATCGATTTGAATTCAGTTCCTCCTATTGTGGTAGACTTGCTCCTGTATCATATGATTTCCAGTTGTTCATTGCTTGGCTGGAGGAGGAGACCATGACTTTTTGATCATCCCTGCCAGGTTGCATTGACCTGAAGCTATCTAGAAGAGAAAGCAGATGAGCGAATACTGAGAATTTTTAAGAGACTTAAAACACGATCCAAGTTAAGAACGTTAACAGCTGTTGGACTTAGGGTTCTGCATCCGCACTAATATTTGGGGGAATGACTCAGGTCGTAATCATCATTGATCGAGGAGGAAATCTAGTGCTTAGTTCCTCTGCCATTTCGTGATTTGCATGTTAAATGTTCACGTTAAAGACATTTGAATGTGCTCAAAACGACCGCGGTAATAACAACATAGTCTTAAGAGCTTGTTGGCCATTAAAAATGATATGCAACATATCATTAAGGCTTAATAAGGGTTGATTTAAATATGCAACGATTAAACATAAGGTTAAAGATTCCAAATATCACATTCACTTTACTCTTTACGCATTTTTCTTTGTCTACTTGAAATAGCCAGAACTCCTAATTTAGCTAGCACACAGTGAGGTAGTTACAATTGCAAATCTACGATATGCTTATATTTTATAATTTGAGGAAATTTTCAAAGTGTGTATATAGATTTATTTGGATTTGCTTATATTTGTAATCATACTATCAGGCAAATGAAATAAAGCAAAACTATCATCAGTGTACAGCTAACAAGGTATTAAGAGAACAGGCTGTTTGAAATACTCATGAAATAACTCCAGCATCTAGCCTGGCAGTCAAATATATGATATGTGACTTACTATTTTAGATAAATGATATTTATCATTTTAAGTGCCAAAATTTAGGTTAAGAAAAAACTTTTTTGAAACACATAGCATTCTTCCTTTAACAGAAGGTTCTCAAAATACTTTAATCTTTGGGATACATGTTATAATCACCATCAATTATTCTTTGTGTCTGTCCTAAATCATCCTAGAACACTATGACTTTAGAAACCTTGAGTTATTTGGTTTTTACTCATAATCATTTTCTTTTATAAAAGTTATAAATGTTCAGTGTTGAAATTTTTTCCAAAGGCAATAAAATAGAGAGAAACAAATACGAATCATCCTCAATCTCACAGGCCAGAAATAATCATGAACAGTTCAATGCAGTATGAGTCTCCTAGGGCCACCGTGACAAATGACTATACACTGAGTGGCTTAAAAACAGAAATTTGTTCTTTCACAGTTCAGGAGGTCAGGAGTCTGAGATTAAGGTATCAGCTGGGTTGATTCCTTCTGGAGGCTCTGAGGGAGAATCTGTCCCATGCCTTTCTCCTATTTCCTGGTGGTCACCAGAATACAAGCCTTGACGTTCTGCCTCTAGGCTTTGCCTCAAGCATCGCATGGCCTCATTCTCCGTGTGTATCTTTCTGTCCTCTCCTCTTCTTGTAAGAACACCAGTCATTGGATTGAGGGCCCCTCCTGATCTAGGATGACCTCGTCCTAACTAATTATATTTTCAAAGACCCTGTTTCCAAATACAGTTACATTCTGAGGTGCTGGATGGACGTGAATTTTAGGGGGCCTCTGTCCAACCCATTACACACAACCTAATATATATTTGTATAATTATAAAGAAGAGTTTATGTTAGCTATATAGCTCAGTTCCCTTTTCACTTAATATACTGTGAATGTTTCCTCGCGTCTTTCAAATATAGCATTTTAAATGTATGTAGTATACTCCATCATATGAATATCACATCATTTACATAACTGACCTGCAACTTCAGACATTAGATGGTTTGCAGTCTTCACTATCATACATGACTCTGACGAATCTACATGTGCCTTTGAGGTGACCTGTGCTTACTTCCTTGGCATAAATACATATGAGTTGAATTGTTGGATAGAGTGTGAACATTTTATTTTATTTATTTTGAGAGAGAGAGAGAGGGAGAGAGAGCAAGTAGGGGAGGGGCAGAGAGAGAGAGGGAGACAGAGAGAATCCCAAGATCCGGGGCTCAGACTCACCGGCCACGAGATCACGACCTGAGCTGAAGTCAAGAGTCTGATGCTTAACAGACTGAGCCACCCAGGCACCCCGAGAGTGTGAACATTTTAAAGGCTCATGACAGATCTGGTTCAATTGAGTTCCAAAAATAATGTGCCACTTTACTGTCACCAACAAGAGAGGAGAGAACCCATTGCATAGCATCTTCTTTACCTTTGTATATTTGGTTTTTGAATATTTGACAAATGGATAAACAAAGAAAGAACATCACTTCTTGTATTCTTTCTTTTTAATGTTTTATTTATTTTTCAGAGAGAGAGAGAGAACGTGAGTGGGGAAGGGCAGAGAGAGGGGGGACAGGGAAGCTAAACAGGGCTCTTGTGTTGACAGCAGAGAGCCCAAAGGGGGCTCGAACCCATGAACCGTGAGATGATGACCTGAGCTGAAGCCAGCCACTTAACCGTCTGAGCCACCCAGGCGCCCCTTCACTTCCTGTATTCTTATGTGAGGTTGCGTATTTGTTGTTGATGTTTATTGGTTATTTGTTTATCCTTTTTGGGTGTGTTATAGTTTATATCTTTTATGTCCTTTTAAATCGCTCCACGGGTCAGCATTAATTTTTTACAGTCTTGCTGATGAATGTACTGCCTGCTCTCACCCCTTACAGTTTGTTGTGAGCTAAGAAACTGTGTAGACATTCTCCTCCACTTCCCTATTCCCATTCTTTGGGCCGTTTCTGAACCTTGTACAGACTTCAATTACTGCCTCCATTACACCGTATCTTAACTGTTTACAGGTCTTTCGCTCCTAAGACCTTGAGCGCCGTGGGCCAATGTCCACATCTTATTCACGTTTTTGTGTCTTCAGCAACAAAAGCGCAGGCACTCAATAAATATTTGTTGAACTGATTTGTTAGATTGTGAACTGGGAATTTTCACAATTCCTTGTCTAGACAGAAACAGCTGAACAAGGAATATCTAAAATAAGAACAGAGTCTAAAGTGTATAAGATTTAGTCCATGGATGTGGTATTTCCACTTTAAATTTTTAGAAGTGGTGACTTTCCCCTGTATTTCTCAGCTATATTGCTGAGATAATTGAGACTGTGAGTAACATCATTGAAATAGACAAAGTGTTAATGTAGCAATAACACACATAATAATAATTATCATCATAATGGAATCAAGACATATTAAAGTATTGAGATCAGAATAAGACTGGCAATTGTCAAAAATTTTAATTTCATATTGTTTCCATTGAAATCAATGACTGTTCTTGTAGGAGCATCTAGGTGCCTCAGTTGGTTAAGCGTCTCACTCTTGACTTGGCTCAGGTCATGATCTCACGGTTGTGGGATCGAGCCCCTAGTCAGGCTCTGTGCTGGCAGTGCGGACCCTGTTTTGGATCATCTTTCTCCCTCTCACTCTCTGCCCCTCCCCTGCTGGTGTTTCTCTCTCTCTCTCTCTCAAAATAAATAACTAAATTACCCTTGTAATATAGCACAACTTTATGCAATTTGCAGATTTTGAAATACATTTCCATTCAAGATTCAAATATGAAAAACAGTCTAACTCTACTTGAGAAGTACTTTGAAAAACCTTTGCAAGTTTCCCCCACGCTAGAAATAAATGGATTTTAAAACATAATTTGAAAAGTTATAAAAACTCTCAAAAATCGCTTTGGCTGTAAGAAAGGTCTTACAAACATCTTTTATAAGCATCTCTGTATGGTCAAACTTTCTTTTTTTAGTTTACTTTGAGAGAGAGAGAGAGAGAGAGAGAGCACGAGCAGGGGAGAGGCAGAGACAGGAAGAGAGAGAATCCCAAGCAGGCTATGCACTGGCAGGGCAGAGCCCCACATGTGGCTCAAACCCACAAACCAAGAGATCAGGACTCCAGCCAGAACCGAGAGTCAGATGCCCAACCGACTGAGCCACCCAGGCACCCACATTTCTGTATGGTCAAATTAATTTTCACATGGATATTAAAAGAAGACATTGCTACAAATGGGTTTTCTGTCCAGATTCCTCTTTTATGCCTTCGATGTCCTTTAACGTCCCCCTCCCCATCCATGTCCCATCTGCCTCTCTCCCATCACACGTGCCACCAGCATGCCACACACCTTATAGTCCAAACCCCCCTTTGTCAATTGCGGATGCCCCCTTCTCTCCCACCATAACGGAGCAGAGCTCTTTCTCTGTTCTCTTTCTCTGCTCTCATGGCGCACTGTTTTGCTTGGGTTTTGGTTTGGTTTCCTTCGGTTTTAGCAATCTGTGGGTCTTAGTAGTTTTGCAGTGTGGTCTAGTTATTCGCGAGCATTCTATTCTTCCCCGTGGGCTGTCAACGTCTAAAGAAGGGGGTGAACACAGGGGTCGTATGCAAAGGCTCCAGTGTTATTTGCGACTATGGTTCTAATAGTGGACATTTGAAGGGCATACATCTTAACTATTTGGAGGTTGAAATCATGCTGTGGGCATGTTGGAGACGCGGTATTTGCAGAGTTGCTGTTGAAACTCTTTTTAAAGTTGTGATGACAGCGTTTGATTCTAAAGGTGTGCCCAGACCCACTCCAACACACTGGGTGCAAATGCCACGTGCGTGTGTGTGTGTGTGCGCGCGCGCGCGTGTGCGTGGTAATCGACCCCGGCGGGGAGAAAACACACCGACCCCAGAGCTTCTTTTTCCCAGTTCGGAACGTCTGCGATCACTTGGACTTTCCGGCATTATTTCCTTGAAGGTGCTTCGGGGCGCCGGTGGGTGGAGAGCGATCTCCCCGCAGCCCCGGGCGTAGCAGCGAGGGCGGGGGGGATCGGAGAGCGCGGGCATCTCCCCCCCCAGCAGACCCGCCGAGCGACCCGCGAGCCCGTTTGGGACCGTTTCCAGGTCGCCGCGCGGACGGGGCCGGAGTGCGTCCGGGCCGAGCCTGCAGGAGCCCTCGGGGCCCCGGGGATGCAACAGGGCGTGGGAGCCGCGGCAGGAAGAGAAGGGCCACCTAGCGGGCTTTGTTTCGGATTCCGGCAGGTTCCCCGAGCCGGAGGCTTTGGAACGCGAAGCCGACCGAGGAGGCACTTCCTTACACTAATTGCAAGGGGAAGGGAGTGACTCATGTTACACCGGCTCGTAGCTTCCCTCCCCGTAACTGCTAAATTGTAGCTTTAAAAGGAAGTGACATGGGGTGGGGAGAGACGTCAGCTGAGGACCACTTTTTTTTTTTTTTCCCGAAGGGTCCACCCCATGGGTGGAGTCTCGCTTTTTTCTTTCCAGTGTTGGCTGACTTACAGCTCCTATAAACTAGTGGCAATTTCTGCACCCCAGCCTGCTCCCTTTCAGTTTCTGGTTCCCAAGCCCATGTGCCAGGGGCCGCCAGCAAGGAGGTATGTGCCGTTCGTGCGATTTCCAGGCGACTTCACCTCTGGGCGTGGCGGATGTTTGTGTGTGAGTGTCTGTGTCTCACTGTTATCCTCTGCGGGGCTGGACCTCACTAAAACCTCTGGAAGGGGTAGGTACAGAACGAGGAAGCGTGGAAGGTGGAGAAGGAAGTCAGGCTCCAGTGGGGACGTGGAGGGGCAGAGCCTGGAAGGCACGGGGGCTCTGCAGCCACAAAAGGACCCTTCCTTTGTGCTCAGCTGGGCGAGCGTTCGTTTCCCGGTGGTGATTTCGAGCTGCCGTTCAGGGCTTCCTCCCCGCCCCCCTCCCCCTGCGGCCCCCTCCCCTTGGGCCAAAGCGTTTTCTCTGCGATAGATGAAGCTGGGGAGAAGGTTCCTATTACAGATCGGTCTCCTGTGTCATGCAACACGTTCTTCCGTCCCTGGCGTTTCTATGGCAACCACAAAAAAAAAAAAATACTCCACAAAAGGCAGCCCCCGATATCAATTGATTTATTTGTATTTCGTTCCGAGTTTGCTGCTTTCCGGACCCGGTTATGGGCTCCGCTTGCTAAAATCCAGCACGGCTTTGTGGCTACCCCCTCCTCACTTTCATTTTGGTTTTTCCCTATCGGAGGAGGGCTGGGGGAGGGGTGTTGTCAAGGAAACAGGCATTTGGGATTACCTCTTTATTTACTTAATTTTTGGCCTATGAATTTCTCCGTCATATCTAGGAATTATGGAAGGAAGGGTTCTGTGTTTATGCGAGTCCTCCGTTTCTGGTCTGTTTTAGGAAACCAAGACAGTTTTCTAGACGTGGTATTAATGCCGTGAGCAGCCTAAGCAAGGGGCGAGCGTGCACTTCTTTATAGGAGGTGAGGTCCTCGAGAAAAGTTTTAGAGGGTGTTTGAGGACCAGCGCTGATGGGTACGTTATTATCTGCCCAGGTGTGCCCCATCGCCCAAATATGCAAAAGAGGGTTCTTTGCTCTAGCCTGAACTTACTCAGCACAAAACCCAAGTTCAACAAGTCCGAGTGGGTGACAAAAGGTAACTACTAGCAGGATTCTCTGTTTGGATTTTTTTGGTTTTGTTTCTGTTTTTCTTTGCACATCTTCCTTATGTGGATCACCTGTGCCATCCGCTCTCATTAAGGTCAGGGTCCGTACACCTTCTCGTTTTCAAAACCGGGAAAGCATTAACCCATCTATGATTATGAGGCAAGCGTCTGCAGTTGGAGAAAATTATCCTGAGAGGAGGGAGAAAGTGTGTGTGTGTGTGTGTGTGTGTGTGTGTGTGTGTAGGTGGGTAAGGATCAAAGTCCTAAGTTAAAGCTACTGAATCTTCTCATCCTTTATGGGGAGAAAAAGAATTGATTTTCAGGAAAAGTATAGAATACAAGAGAAAAGTATCATCTCTCTGGTAATAAGCAAAGTCAAATATGATTAGAATCAAGGACATGTCTGCTAGAAAGTCCAAATGGGCCTGTTAACAGGTGAGAGTCTTTTATTCAGTAAGTGTGAGGAAATATCTGATAACGGACACTATTTTCTTAATGGGCATATCCCGAGTTACAAGTTAGCCTTTATAAGATAGATCAATAGTCGTCTCATCCTCGATTCTTAAAATTATCTGTAATTTTAAATAAAGACTTGTGAAGGTCGCTCAGCCCTCCGAGTCCCTTCTCGTTCCTGAAACCAAAAACATTACTCAGAAACCTCAGGCTAACCTCTCAGCATGGAAGCAGGAAGAAGGGGTGGTTTTAATGAGGTTCTGTTTGCAGAGATCCTGACCTAAACATGCCATTATCTGGGACTTCTAAAACTTACTATAATGCAAGAGGTCTCAAGTATTTCAGATACAAAAGGGACCTGAAAATGAGGACTGCATGGCATGGCACGAGGCTAGCCAGAACCAAATGGAGTTAAAGCCAAGAGAACTAGTTAAAGAGCAAAAAGCAAAGTGTCGTTGAAAAGAATCTGCCTCTCACTTTGAAAAGCGCCTGTTGGCACACCTGAGCACTTGAGTTGTGGGTTTTCCGATGCTCGCAAAGAGCGTGGAAAGCAGTCTTGCTAAGTTACTGTTTTCCTAGTCTGAAAATGGTCCTCAGGGATGTAGATTTACCCCTTGACCCCGCAAAGCAGATGGATGGTGTGTGAGTCAGAGTCTGTGATGGGGGGCGCTCTGGAATTTCCAGACCTAGCAGTTTCACAACAAAAAGCCTTCCGGCATGGAGTCCAGAGGGCAAGAATCGTTGGGAAGCACAGCCAGAAATAAATAAATAAATACTGTCCTATAAATGGACCCTGAGCAGAGCTTAAAAACATAATAATAGCCCTGACCTGGGGAAGGTCAGGGAGGCTATAGAGCAAAGCAAATTCAGGACGCCATGAAAGAGGCTGAATAGAGTTGGTTGGTTCCAAGGAAAGACCTTTTGACATTGGCGTCAGTTGCCGCTGAGTGGGGGCCTCACTCCAAGGCTCTGAACTGGGTGCCGTGAAACTGCGAAGAAAAGAGAAGTTGTGGTCTGGGCTCCCGAGTTAAAAATCAAGTTAAAAGTTAAAAATCAAGTCAAAAACCCAAGTTAAAACCAAACAGGTGTGAATGACGTGTGTGGACGTGCACAGGGCTGGAGGGCAGGAGACCAGGCAGGAGGGAGGTGAGAGAGAGCAGACGTGGTTAGTCTGAGAAGACCATGACCGGGAAGAGGATGTGATGGTTGGAAGGAGAAGAGAAACACAAGTCAAGGGGAATAAGACAATGTTGTCCCAGCTAACAGGGGGTTAGTTAGCTGGAGATGGTTCTCAGTTCTTGTCCCAAGTGGGGAGAAGTCCGTCTTTAGTGTGGAAATAAAGCAGGTATACCCTGTGCTGGTGGATATAGATTCAGGGGCAGAATTTTGTCTAAACCAGAGCAAGAAAGACTGGTAGAAGAAAGATGATGTGAGTAGGTGGTGGAATCATACCTCATCCACTGATTGTTGAGTTGAAGCTCAAGAAGTGAAGGCCAGACTTCAATCAAGTAAGAGATTTGGGACAGGGAGCCCCACATGCCCCTGTGACATCATCCTAATAATACCTACCATTGCCATCGCTTTGAATTGTGGGATGGTCAGATGAGCGTGGGGCCAACTTAACTACATTTTGTGCAGTCTGCCGTATTCTCAAAAGGAGGTCTAACGAGTTATGTGAAGACTCTACATTCACAGTTCTAAATGGTTTTTAATACCTAAATGTGTAGAGAGACCTATGTGATCAAGCCTGCTTAGTAATCATCCAACACTACCCAGAGCGTGGGCAACTCTAATTCAGTAGTCTTCGTCCAAGACAGAATCAGTTTGGAAATCAAGTTTTGGAACTCTGAAATTTGGCTTAATGTATGGACCAGGGAAGACCACGGCTAAGGCTGTGGGAAAGAGCAAGCTCAAATCAGGGACTCATTCTTTTAACAATATGCATTGTGCGTCTATTGTCTGTCGAGTGCTATGGACACAACTGTGAGCAAAACTGGATACAGAGTAAACGGCCACAGTTTTCAAATATCTGCAGCCTTTTCCAGGGAGATAATGTGACTTGCTGATCTCCATTTTCTTCTAATGACTGAGTAAGAGGAAATATCTCAAAACAAGAGCAATTTTTTGTGAGCATTATCGTGGGATGATCTGTCTAACCTATGTCTCCTCCACTTTTCAAGACACACTCTTGTTCCACCAAAGATTTTCTACCTGTTTTTGATTTTGTCTTCATTTTGTTACTCTAGTTGGGTTTGTTCCACTTCTTCCTTTGATCCTAAATCCTACTTTTCAGTAACCCTTCATTCATCCCTTTATACATTCATGCTTACATCATCCATCCACCCATCCATTACTCACTCAACAAATGATATTGACTATCATATGTCAGGCACTGTAAATGATGGATATAGCCATAAATAGGAAACTATTTCTTTCCTAAATAAGCTCAGGAACTAACGGGGAGAGAAATGTGGAAACAGCCCCTTAAACCAGAGGGTGTTATCTTTGAGAGATGCATTTATTGGCTAATGGTGCTGCATTCTTGTTTCATTGAACAAATTTATACATAGATTATGCTGGGCAGAGAATGAAAGAGTGGTTAGCTGCTGGCCATTGTCCATGTTAAAGTTTTCTTGTATCTTTCACACTGGTTGAGCTTATGGCTGGTGTCAGTAAACATTTGTTGATTAATGAAATGGGAAGAGGTAGGATTTCTGACCCAGGAGCCATAGAGGAATAGAGTCCAGAAGACTTACATGTTCTCTTTCTGAAAAGTACAAACTGAGCCTTAATCTCTCAAAGTTCCCGCATAGCGAGTTACTTGTAGACTTCCATGGGACTATAGCTCCCTCCAGATGCACTCAATGTATAGCATTTTTAAAAGAGAAACTCCCCCCTTCATCAAAATTATATGGCCAGTGGTTTACCAGAGAGCCTCTTGTCATTTAGAGCTAGGTTTCCCATAACATTGCAAGTCTATGTCTCCTTCCTACAAAACCTAGATTTAGGTTTCAGCACCTTAAATCTAAATATCCAAAATACAGAATGTTAAAACTTTGTTGGAATACTCCTGTTTATATTTCCTGAGGTCATGAAGCTCCTCTTAGAATTGTTTTGTGCCCACTTGATTTCCTACCTTCATCATGGAATTTATATGGGCAACCTAAAAAAGTTCTTCTGGAACACCACCCTCCTCTGCTTGTCAGACCTTCAGAGAAAACATTTAGCAAGTTCCCCTTCTTAGTTATTTTGATCTCATATGAGGTCAGCTTCTTCCTCCAGCATGAAGTTGTTGCAGAGTTCCAGATAATTCTGGTTGGCATAGATCTCTCCCTTCTGAATTTGGGTTGTACATAGTAGCTATTTCATGGTCATTTCTATGTGGGCTCCTACAAGAGAAGAGGCCACATTTTGGACTTCTTAGGAGTCTGAAGCTGATCACTAAAATTTCTGCAGAAGGTTATCGCTCAATCTGGGGGATGACAGGTAACTTGCAGAAGCCATCAGAGATGTTGAGGTGACCGGCCAACCTGTAGGCTCTCTGAGAACGCTTATAGCCCGCCTTCACGAGGACTTCCTGTGTCTATTACAGAGACCTCCCATGTATCAATTCACTTGATCCTTCTAACAAACCAAGCAGGTAAAAGTTTTCTTACTTTCCATTTTACAGATATAGAAGGCAAAGATTAGTGAGTTATTCACCTGGTTTCATAATAAGTAACGGAGCTAAGATTTGAACCAAGACCATAGCTTTCCCGAGCCCAGCTTGGAACCACTGTGCCCTCCGTATGGCTGGTTGGCATTGTATCCATCTGTCTGTGCCCAGGGCCAGCGCAGTGCTGCATGCTGAACAGACACGCAGCAAACATCTCTGACATAATCATCAGATCTCCACCATGCAGACCTTCCCCTGTATCCCTTTCGTCTTAGTTTTTGGGAGCTGCAGAAATACTGGAAGAGAGAGCAGTGGTTTTGAACTTGGGGAAAAACCAGTAGCAGAATGTATAAGACACGCTACTGTGGTTTTCAAGGAGCTTGGCTGTTCTGGTTTAGCCAGGGAAGTGATCTGGTGGGGAAGGGGAAGGGCCCTGTTGCTAAAATATCTGAACGACAGTGCACGGCATCACATCAAATTAAATAGGAACTGTTCTCAAAACGCATTTTTAACCAAGGGTTGAACTTTGCTTAGAAATTGCTCTTAAGGACACCTGTGGTGGCTTCTTGAAAGGCTCCCAAGGCTGTGGGTGGAGAGTCCGACTCTCTTTTCTGCTGTTGATTGCCAACAAATCTATCACCGAGTGTAAAGGCAGAGTGTCATCCGGGAAGACATTGCCTGTGCTGATCTCAGACAAACTTTGAAATAAGACCTGGTGAAATGAATTGATGGGGAGGGAAATTTGGTCTTTTTCCCATCTCCATCGGCTCCCTCGTGAGCTGTCACCTCTCTGTGGGCAGAGGTTAACCCAGGCTGATGAAATTTTAAAGAGTCTGTCCGTACCAAGTGCTTCTTCCCAGAATGCTGCCGCTCTCAGCACACAATCAGTGCAGTCCCCGAACCTTCCTACTGGGACCAGCTCATGCCCCCCTTTTCTTTCTTCTGCTGTGGGGAAGGGCAGGTTGCATGGAGATATGGCGACAGCTTCTTTCCCCAAATGTGCACCACCCTTTGGGTCTATCTCTCAAACTTCTGGCCTCTGTTTTCCTCCATCCCATCATACGTGCTTTAGAAAACTCACTCGAGATGCCATTACGTTATATGACAATTCAGTCTTTATGTTTCTATCCTTTTTATTTTTTTCAGTTTTTTTTTTAAGTTTATTTATTTATTTTGAGAGAGAGAGAGAGAGAGAGAGAGAGCATGAGTAGGGGAGGTACAGACAGAGGGAGAGAGAGAGAGAGAATCCCAGGCAGGCTCTGCACTGTCAGCACAGAGCCCGATGTGGGGCTCAAACACATGAACTGTGAGATCGTGACCTGAGCTGAGATCAAGAGTCAGATGCTGAACCCACTGAGCCACCCAGGCGCCCCTTTATGATTCTATCCTAATGACTGCACTGGGTGCTTCCTGGTGGACTGGGGTTTTCTAACTGTACTGTTTCTTGCACAGAGCAGTGTCTGGCATTGAATGGGTACTGTAGCCTAGAGAAAGGTGGGCGCAAGGAGTCAGGGGTCAGATGGCCCCCGCCAGGACTTCCCAGGCTGACTTTCCTTGAGGACAAATTTTCAACCTGGGCACTGTTGACATTTTGGGCCAAGTCATTCCTTGTTGTGGGGCCTTGCTGTGCACTGCGGGATGTTTGCATGCCAGTAGTCACCTCCCCACCCCAGGAGTGACAGCCAGAAACATTCCAGACTTTGTTAAATGTACTCTGGCAGGGGGAGTTACCTGCCATTGGGAACTGTAGGGAACTCTTACATCTGACACTCAGAAACCCGGTTAGCTGGCTGGTGATCTAAGAGAACTCATCTCTCAGGACTAACTCGCACTCACCAGCTTTATAACAATGGCCCCAACCAAAGGGGCAATTCGTTCATTTAAATCAATTGATAGGAATTGAAAAATAATAAGAACACAGGTGTAAGCACAAAATAATCAAATGTGGCTCCCTGCCCAGGATTCCATTTAGGTCGCCCCTACCCCTCAGCTGGCTGAGCCCAGGGTGGGCAGGGGGGCTAAACTTTGGGTGGGACAACCCACTCCCCAGTCCTGGTGGGATGGATTAACATATGTAAGGAAAGAGTTGTGAGAACAGCTCAGTATTCCTGACTTCTGGTGAGTCTGCTGGGATTTACTGATTAATTCCCAGTTTCTAGGCCAACCAGTGTACTCCCCACCCAGGTCTCCCTCTTTTTATTTGCCTCTTAGTACCCACCTCCAATTCTGTAGGCATTTCAAGCCTCTCCTGCCTTCTCGCTGAAGCCAGAGGGTCACTTTTATTGCTGGTCCTGGGACTCCTACTTCAGGTAAACCACCCCCCCCCACCCCGCCTCGGCATCCCCAAGGCTCCCCAACGGCTCCCCAGCAGCTCTCCAGCCCGGTGCCGGCAACGCTAGGCGTCTAGTCTGTCCAGGTGTTGTGTCTGCCCTTCTCCTCCCTTCTTCCTTCCAGGACCAGAAAGATGGGCTTGGGGGGGTGGGGTCTATTCTTCCAAACTCCCACACAATTCCAGAACCTTCTCACAGCATTCCTTCGTGAACCCTTGTATCCAGCCTATGGTTGGCCAAGCACTGAAGGTACAGAGATGAACCAGACAGAGTCTGCCCATGGGGATAAGACAGACTATTAAAAGCATTGCATACACTTGCATGATGTGCTCTCTCCCATAACTTCCCTGGATCTTCTTTCAGGGTTAAAGGACCTTCCATAGCTTCAAAATGAGCAGAAATTCTACATCTTAACCCCTGAATCATGTGGAAATTTAAGAAGTTACTTAAGACCAAATAATCTAATGAAAGTTTTGTGGTGTCACTAAAATCCTCATTTGGCCTCCATTTCTAGCAGAATAATAGGGTTAAAGTTTAAGTAGGGGAAACAAGGAGAAAGGACTGCGGAGATATTTTAAATGTGCCTGATTGTTTTAATTATTTATATTGGGTCCAATTTTAGCTAGATTGAGATTTCATCCCCCCTCCCCTTCTTCCATTCCTTCTGTCTTCTCAAATGGTTGAATCTGTGATTTGCCTTTAAGACAGTCTGGTCTTAACAGCTTCCCCTCCGGCCTGGTCCCCCAGAGAAGATGTACCTGTCTTGAACATGTGCTTAGCCAGGCTGGGATCTAGTTGTTCCCTGTGGGTGTTGGGCAAGCATTGAGTTGCAATTTCCCAAGAACGGTTATGCTATGTGGCCCACCCTGCCTGCCTCTCTGGGCAGGGAGAGGATTAGCAGGTAGGGAGTCAAGGTGTCCAGTCCTTGTCAAAGGCCACAGGAATATTTCATTAGCGAGAATCTGGTGACTGTCCCGCCTCCTTCCCTAGACACTTTCTGCTGGGCCACAGAGACTGGGGGTCTTTTCGGGACAATGAGAAGCAGCACGGCACAAGGGAGGACCAGGGCAGGGTAGCAAAGCCTGGGTTGGGGCTCCAGTCCTAGCCACCTGCTTCCTTTCAGTGGGACCTTGGGCTTCTTGAAACTAGGAGCTGTCTCTTGGTGGGTACTGTCCCTGGCACTGGGAGGTAGCCTCACATGTCCTGTGGCCTCATTTCTCAGTCTGGTCAGGGAGGAGTCCAGGCGTAGACACAAACGTCTTCAACCACCCACAGGTTGCGGTCCTATTGGGGAGTGTGCCAGCAATTGTGCTGAGCTGCGGGAGAGACTGGGCCCAGGTCACCCAAGCATCCGTTTTGCGGAAAGATCTAAAATTTATTTTACCTTAAAAAAGACAACAAAGATGGATGTGCCATGATATAACACACAACATTTACATGAATTTTTAACACAAAACACGCTTGATTGTTTGGACGGCTTTAGGCCATAGCTCCAGACCTTTTGGAGTTAGCTTCCTCTGCTAAAGGGAACATTTCTGCAGAAACTTCTAGAGTGCTGAGTTGGATGATCTCTAAGTGACTTTGTGGGAAGGAAGAGTCGATATATTGTGCTGTCCCTTCCAATGCCTTTCCTCTTTACCACTGTCACTAAATGAGGAGTCTTGGGGATGGGATGGGGTGGGGGGAAGCAGGGTTTGAGTCATCTCTGAGAACTGGCCTGCCTTGACTCTGTTTTCTCCTCTCTCTGTTCCTGATGGTATAACTGATGGGGGGTTGCTTGGGTGTCTTTTTGGCTCTGGTCACCTACCACCCACCTTTTTGGCCTTTCCTCCCTTCTACTGGAATAACCCCATCTCTGGATTAGCACAGTGCCTTGTTCTGTTCTTTCTAATGTCTCTTCCTCTCCCATTGCCTTGACTATCTCTCGAGTAAGGAGTTACTTTAACTCCTACTGCCTGCAGCTATCTTTGATCTTATTGTCAGTTTATGATACATTACTTCCCATCCTCATAAGTATTTCTTTCATTGGGATTATCTTTTGAAATTTGGACGAAACAGGCAAGTAAAATTTGCCGATTCTAATCCCAACAAGCTGTCATAAAGGTACCCATTATTCCATGCTCTCCAGTGGGGAGAAAAATAACCTAGGTCAAACCTCTGTAAATAAGAAGGCTGGATAGACCTTGTTGTAATAGAGGGAAAGAGGAGAACCCGACACCTAACTACCCTCAATAAACCACTTTTTTTCCCTTTCCAGTTAAACTTTGTTGGAGGAAAAAAAAATGCTGAACTGTGGACTTTGCCCAGGCATAAGCAAACCATGTTTTATTTGGTATATTCGAGAATAATAAGGAAGAAGGGTCGACCTCGTGTGTGTGTGTGTATGTGTGTGTGTGTGTGTGTGTGTCCGTACTCTTCTTAAAACCGTGTTATTAGGCCACCTGGCTGGCTTGGTTGGTAGAGCGTGTGACTCTTGATCTCAGGGTCAGGAGCTCGAGCCCCACATTGGTTGTAGAAATTACTTAAGTAAATAAAGCCATATTCTTAAGCATAGATACGCTGTGTCACTTGGCCCAACATTTCACTGAAAATGCGAATAACGCTGTGAAATTATTAGGCTGCCGTGATGTCTGCACATAAGAAGTCTTACCACATATTCCAGTGCAATGTATATTTGCATATTTGTGTGACACAGGATGGTGCGACCGGCATTATGGTGTGGAGCCTGTTGAAAGTAGAGAAAAGGTACTCTGTGACCACAGGGGGTTTATTATCTAATTTAGTTTAAACCAGCAAGTCTGCCAAAGTGCATTCCATTTAGGAGATGGTAGAATATCTACTTGGGGACGGATTCGACCATGTGGAGCCAGCCCCAAATCTGTAGTGGGAAATAATTATTGTCAAAAGCCTATGTACTTTATGAGGCCAGATCTGATTTTACCCTGAACCTACGGCGTGTATAATACCGAAATTACTGGCTTAACAAGGGTGGTCACCTGTTTGCCTGCGTAAATTGTGAAAAAGCAACCACGATAGCAAGGTAGGAAAAGAAGGAATGGTCGACTGAAAAAACTTGTCCGGGGGCGTCTGGGTGGCTCAGTCGGTTAAGCGTCCGACTTCGGCTCAGGTCGTGATCTCACAGTTTGTGGGTTCGAGCCCTGCGTCGGGCTCTGGGCTGATGGCTCAGAGCCTGGAGCCTGCTTCCGATTCTGTGTCTCCCTCTCTCTCTGCCCCTCCCCAGCTCACACTTTGTCTCTCTCTCTCTCTCTTAAAAATAAATAAACATTAAAAAAATTTTTTTTTAAATCGTCCATGGTTGAGACACACTCACGTCCGGCAGAACCGAGGTCCTGAGCCGTTGGCGTGGTGTCTAACCTACTCCATTTACTAAGGGAGGAGAGTCCAGATGCTAGTGGAAGAGAAGTTGCCATCAAAAACAAAGAACGGTTTTGTCAACTTTAGTTCTAAATTTTCGCTTTGCCGAAAATTATTTTCACTCAAAAAGAAAGTTGTCCCTGGTTCACAGGGGTGACGAAGCTGATAGCTACACGTAAAGTCCAGGTGGCCAGCTGCCTGCCCTTGGGCCATAGCCCTCCTGCGCGGAAGCCGAGCTCTGAGCTGGCCATCCAGGTCCAGATGGAGTCTCCTGGAGCGTCTGCTCCCTGTTCTCAGTCTCCTTCCAACCTCAGACTCCAGTGGAAGGAAAGGAATCAAAGGAAGAAAGGGTGAGCCTCCGTGGAGCTGGCCTGCTGACCTGGCAGGCTCGGTCTTTGATGCAGAGGCAGAGTTGGGGACGCAGCCACAGGTGGCACGGAGGGAAGACGTGGCTCTAGCCAGCTACATCTCACCCCCTGTACTCCCGTCCCCAGGCCTCCGTGGCAGAGCCTTGCCCACGTTCTCAACCTTGCCTGCCTGTTAGAATTGCCTGCCTTGGACCAGCTGCTTGAGTCTCTGGTTCCTCAATTTAAAAAAAAAAAAATGTTTTCTAGGTGATTCTGAGGGGCTGGGAGAACAGGAGCCGGGTGACAGAAAGAGGGTGGCTAGTAAGACAGTGACTGGGCAAACAGAAACCAGAACCAGGAGACAAGCAACGGGGATGATGATGATAGCCACATTTACGGTTATCATGTGCCAGGCAGGGTTCCAGAAACAGCTAATCTTCACCATGACCCCGTGAAGTAGGACCTACTGTCCCCATCTTACCGATGAGGAAACTGAGGTTAAGTAATCTGCCCGGGGTCGTGGAGCCCGTAAAGGCAAAGCAGCTCTTTGGCTCTTGAGTCCCTGCCCTGGTGTTAAGGCTGATAACTTTCCATGACACAGCCTCTTCAGATACTCAGTCTGCAAGGTTCCGTGTTACAAGAGTGCAGCAAGGAGCTCAGAGCCTACTTCGTAACTAAAACAAAAGGAATAAAGCGGATGAAACCAGTTGCAGGAAATCCCCTCATCCCTGATTTTGTTTTGCCTTGTGTTTTGCCCGGCACCTCTTGGATTTCACTTTAATGTGGTGGTAGAAAGTCATAGCAGAAAGAGTCGGGAAGGTTCTATCATCTCTGACCGACATATGTTCCTAGGATGGAGATAGAGTTACATGACTGAGTTTTCCCACGTCAAATACAGCTTGGTGGCATTACATTGTCAGCTGGAGCGATGGAAAGTAAAATGTCCCACCTGCCTGTGTGAAGGCTGCTTCACTAACGAGGATGCCCCGATCTGGGTGCTGTGTCACAGCTCCATTCCACTGACATTGTGTCAGGTTATTCATACGCGGTGAGCAGGGTGTTTGTCTGGACCAGTGTGGTGGATGTGACTGACCATTGAAGTCATTCACGTTATGAATCTTTGCTAAGCACCTGCCACGGCCAGGTCCACGCGCTGGACACCATGGATACAGACGAAAGCACTTTTGCTCTTAAGGAATTCAGGCTGTAGGACGGCAGACAGATACACAGAGGAAAACATTCATTGATGTTACACGGCCTTGGTACTGTGCTGAACCTTTTACATCACTTCCCCAGGCAGTAAGTAAGTAATCTTTACCACGCAAGGGTTAAGTTCTTGAATCCTGAACTTCACAGCCAAGTTAGAGGGGACCCTGAGAAGACAGGGAAAAGGGCATGTCTCGGTTTGGGGGAGGGCAGCTGGGTGGTACAGGCTAGGGCAGGGTTTGGAAAGATGAGCACACGCCGGGCAAGTCAACTGGGGGAGGGGGAAGGGAGGGCAGCAGGCAGATGGGACAGACCCGGAGTGCAGAAGTGGGACAGTGAGCCCTGCTGGGGCAAAATGACCACTGAGGTGTGCCCTCTAGGAAAACCGTCCTGACCTCCTCACTGCCCTGCCCGCCCTCACTTTTTATTCTAAAAACACACTGCATTTTGGGAGGGTAGCTGTTATCATTTAAATTTCTCTCCTCCTCCTTCCCTACTGTGTAGCCAGCTCCTGGATGCCATGGGGCGTTTCCACTCCCCTGGGTGGTGCCTCAGTAAATATTGGGGAAGGAGTGACGGGCATCCTCCGGGGAGGGGTCCTTCCAGGGGGAGCCTCTCTCACCAACCCCCCCCACCCCCCACCGATGATGCTGCCAGTTTTATTGCAGCCTGAACCACATCAGAGCAACAAGCTGCCGGGCCAGCAGGGCTTCTTTCGGAGGCACTGAACCTCTTTCCCCAGGAGATGTTTCTGTCGTTAGAAGATGCAGTTCAGCGGCAGCCCCAAACACACACAGTGCCCCGTGGCCGTGGAAGTCCTCCCGTGGTGGCCCGTGCGGGTCCCAGTGTGTGAACTGTAACGTCGCACAGAACCTCCCGCTTGGTATGAGCTCTGCGCTCACGGTCTTGAAATTCTTCCTAAATTCTGACCAAGGGGCCCTACGCTCTCATTTTGCACCGGGCCCTGAAAATGATCTAGTCCCTACGGCGGCGTTGAGTCTAGAGAGGTTTATTGGGTGTTCGTGAATGCCAGGGAGTCTGGTGGGGCTATAGTTCTGCCCTCACTGCGGACAGCTGTTCAAAAGCAAGACTGTGTGAGACAAGACGGCCACATAAAGATACGTCCGTGACCACCAGCAGCTCAGGGCGTGGATGCCACTGCCAGCCAGTGTCAGTGAGGCCATCTCGGAGTAGGAAGGATGGTGTGTTTGTTGGGCAAAGCTTGTGGTAAAATTGTTCCCACACATTCTTTACCTCTGGCCATGTGATTAAATTTTCAACCGAATCTTCCTGAAACTCAGTCTGAAGAATGGCTCTCTGTTGATGGTGTTTCCATGGTTTTTTGGGGGGGAAAATAGAACCATCTTCCAACATACGAAGATGCCAAAATCCAAGGCCAAAGTTGCCTCAACTAAGAGAAATCATTTCTGGTGATCGTGAGAGATTATTGCTCTCCTGTGCCCGTTTAAGTGTGTGTGTGTGTTTTCTGTATTTTGGTTGCCTTTCTGACTCGAGACCTGAATAAAAAATATATGTTTCAAGTTTTCTGTGAAAAACATCAACTTTATATTCAGTAGAAAATAACCTTTTAAAAAACAAAATTCTAAAAATTAATACGTAGATACTTTCAGGTGTTTGGAGATTCTGCCCACCCTGTTTATGGGAAATCTGTTTTCAAATGGGGAAGGATAGAAAAACGGAAAGGTGGGATTGCTGCCATTTTGAATTCTTTCAGTTATTCCAGCCAAGACAAATCACTTTTTAAGGAATGGAGAGAATTTACAGTTTTCATCTCTGAATTGCCATTCTCACTCTTGGCGATCTCGTGGGGAAATTGGAAAAGTATCATACGACTGGAGACAAGTGAGATTCCCTGTTTGCAAAAGCTGGGAAACATAAATACTGGGACCTTTGTTCTGGTATGCAGGACTTGGCCCCAAATATTTCAGTTCATTAACTAATAAATAATCACATGGAGCCAGCATCCACTGTAGCTAAATTCTGTTGAGTTGACTTAACCTAATTTTTTCATTGGTACCATTATTGGGTGGGTCAATGGGGAAAATGCCAGAGCAAAGGTGCTATCTTTAAGTAAAACTGTAACAGAATGTACCCATATGCTTTTATGTATATGACAGGGCAGCTGGGGGTAGGGAGACCAGCTGGACTCATAGCTAATGAAACAATGAAACAGGCATGCTTTTATTTCCACTATGAAACAGAAGATGGAACTCATGCTGTCTTTCCTCTTTTCTATTTTACATCTCTTTCTCATTCATTCCTGCCTACATTCCTTTTTAACTTCCACGAAGACAGTTCATTGAAACTGACTCCTCCTATTCAAAGGATCAGCCTATGGTTCTTTTCTATTGTTAGGAATTTGACCACTTTTTACAATTCTTCCATTCATTCATGTAATTGTTGGATGGCTTTTTTGAGACATACTTTACATATCATAAAATTCATCCATTTTAAGTGTGTAGTTCAATGAGATGGTAAATGTATCCTGTTTTGCAATGGTCACCATTGTGTAATGGTCATTCATCACAGAGCCTTTTTTTGTCACCCTCAGCGAGTGCCTTGTTCCGATGGGATCCTCACTTGCACCTATAGCCCCGGGTGATCAGCAGTCCATTTTCTGTCTCTACAGTTTTGCCTTTTATGGGAGCTGCCTATCAGTGGAATAACTCAACATGTAGTGTTTTGTGTCTGGTTTCTTTCATTTAGCATAGTTTTTCTGAGACCTGTCCATGTGTTGCATGGGTCAATCGTTTGTTCCTCTGTTTTGCTAAGCAGTAGTCCATTGGATGGACTAACCACATCTTGTTTATTCATTCACCTGGTGATGGATGTATGGTTTTCAACATCCATCCAGGTTTAAGTTTACTGCTTTTTTTTAAAAAAAATTAATGTTTATTTATTTATTTTGAGAGACAGAGAGAGTGAGCATGTGAACAGGGGAAGGGCAGAGAGAGAGGAAGGGAGGGAGGGAGGGAGGGAGGGAGAGAGAGAGAGAGAGAGAGAGAGAGAGAGAGAGAGAGAATCCCAAGCAGGCTCCACCCTGTCAGCACAGAGCCCCATGTGGAGCTCGAACTCATGAACCATGAGATCATGACCTGAGCTGAAACCAAGAGTCAGACTCGTAATTGACTGAGCCACCCAGGTGCCCCAGTAAGTTTACTACTTTTATTCCTGATTCAAAGTACAGGTTGGAAATAAGTCCCATTTTCTTTGCTGCTTCATCCCTATCCCCAGAATCCCATTTGAGGGACACGAACATTCACAGAAGGGCTTGGAGGAAGAGTGAGGAGAGCTGCCCCCACCGTCCCCGGCCACAGTGTCTGTCTCTCAGACTGTGCAGCAGGTGCTTCGACTTGGACGCTGTAGGTTGATCAAGCTAACAGCTCTGATCTGGGGGAAAGAGCAGGTCTCTCAGATCTAAAACTGGACAACAGGGAATATAAATTCCTGACTCCTGTCGTGGCTCATTTGTCTCCCACCCCCAAAAATGTAAAAATGTCCATGTTGCCAGACTGATGAGCCCACTTTTCCCCACTCAATTATTTACCGCCCCATGGATTTCATTGCTTAAGTGAAGCTTTTGACAATTCACCGAATTCTATTTACGAATTCTTTCCGTAAGCGTCCGTTCCACCCTGGCTCCTGGGGGGATGGGGTGAGCCGCCAGACGTCAGTCCCGCCTCCCAGGGTTGTGCTCCAGAGAAGCTTTGTCAGCTTCTGCTCTGTTGGGGCATCAAAGGGTAACTGACCTGGTTGCACTAGTAAAATTTCTTTCGCATATATGAGCCCTGAAATTTCATCTGATTTAATCACCATGAGTCTGCCGTAGCAAATACAGCCTATCACGTCTTTGGGTGGGTAGCATTGAAAGCGATGACAGGATTCAATGTCAGGTGTTCAAAACTTTTGACCCGCAGAAGATTTTCTCTGGATCTTAAGCCCAAAGCCTAATTATCCTACGTGGTGGCAATGGCTTCTGTGGTCTTGCATGCCTAGGGCTGATTTCCCGTCACTCTTTGTAGTATATTCAGAGTTGTGCAATCATCACCACTATCTACCCTTAGAGGATTTCATCACTGAAAAAAAAGAAAAAAAAAAAACAACCCATACCCATAGGCTGTCACTTCTCCTCTCCAGCCCTGGACAACTACTAGTCTACTTTCTGTCTCTACAGATTTGCCTCTTCTGGATATCTCCTATAAACGGACCCAGATGATATGTGGTCTTCTGTGACCGGTTTCTTTCACTTGGTCTAATGTTTTTGAGGTTCCCCCATGTTGTAGCATGTCTCAGTAATTCGTTCTTTTTTGTGACTGAATAATATTCTATTGTGTGGACACAGCCTTTTGTTTATCTGTGCGTCAGCTGATGGACATTAGGGCTGTTTCCATCTTTTAGCTTTCACGAACAATGTTGCTGTGAACATTCACATACAGATTTGGGGTGTCCGATTTTGGTTGGAGCACATATCTAGGACTGGAATTCTTGGGTCGTATGGTAACTGTTTAACATCCGGGAAACTAGAGGCGCCTGGGTGGCTCCGTCAGTTGAGCATCTGACTCTTGATCTCGGCACAGGTCGTGATCTCAGAGGTTTGTGAGATAGGGCCCCCCATCGGGCTATGTGCTGTCGGTGTGGGGACTGCTTGGGATCGCTCTCTCCCTCTCTCTGCTCCCCTCTCGCAAAATAAATAAATAAACTTTTTAAAAAATATTTGAAACAAAAACATCTGGGGAACTTGAGCTCGGTGTTTTCATTCACTGCCTAAAATCTTCTCTGAGGCCAAGGAAACTGAGGCTTTGCAGAGATGTCTCAGACTTTCAAATCAAGCCCCTTTGCTAGTCAGGCCTATCTGAAAATGATATTATTGAACTGATGCAGGAGAATTTTATGCATGAGATGCCACAGGAAAGAAACGAAGAAGGAACTATCAGAAGGGCTCTTGGTTCAACTCACGTAGTGGTAATTACATGGGGTTTTATGACAGGGAACCAGGGCTGTGTCTTGTCCGACCTGATGTACCTCTTACTGCCCTCAAAACAGTAAAAATGGTTTCTTGGGTGTGTTTAGCACCGTGTCCCTTTTTCTTTCTTTCTTTCTTTCTTTCTTTCTTTCTTTCTTTCTTTCTCTCTTTCTCTCTTTCTCTCTTTCTCTCTTTCTCTCTTTCTTTCTCTTTCTTTCTTTCTTTCTTTCTTTCTTTCTTTCTTTCCTTCTCTCCTTATTTTTGTTTTATTTTTACTTTTATTTTAAGTAGACTCCACGTCCAATGTGGGGCTTGAACAGACGACCCTGAAATCAAGACTAGCGTGCTCTACCGACTAAGCCAGCCAGGTGCCCCAGTGGGTGCCTTTTTCTAACAGTTTTAAGACACTAGCTTTTTTCTTTTTTTTTTTTTTTTGCATCCAGGCATTGTATTTCCAGAGCTCTCCACTCTGCCAGGATTTGCTTTCTTAGAAACTAGGAAGTTCTGTGAAGAGCGTTATCTGAAACCCAGAAGCACTTGCTTTCAGTATTGAATCCATTTTTTGTTCTCCCATTTGAGCCAGTATTTACTGATCTTTAAGAATTAAATTACTGTTAGACTAAAGCTTAGATCAAGGATTAAAAGAGTAAGTCTCCCAGCAGTAAACCATTTGCTAAACTATACTTCTGCCCATGGGGAGGACCAGTTGAAATGGTACCTTGAGGTTTTGTAAGAATGTATTTCCCCCATGTTTCTTGATATTTAGTTATTTCTTACTCTGTAAGAAGAGTGATGGAGATATAAAGAGCATAACTATGAAAAAAGACAGCCAATGAATTGTACATATATAAAAATCACTTTAATATTTTGTAGCGTTTTAAACAAATTGTCTTATTTTTCATCCCCAGTAGTTTTGTGAGGTAGGTTGATGGGAATGACCGAAAAGGAAACTGAGGGAGCAAACTAAACAAGTTGTAGAACTTCCCTGAGCCTCCATTACCTTATCTATAAAATGGGTACATGGATAAATCACAGAACATTATCAATCCCAAGTGATATACAACATACTTAAGTAATCTGAAAAATGCGGTGCAAAAGTTTGAGCTCTTTTTTTTTTAAACTAAAATACATTGCCTAAAATAAACTAAAATACATTACCCAAGTGGGGTAGTGCATTACCCCAATACCCTTCTACCAGGGGTATTTACCAGCATCAAGAAGGAAATTACTATTTTCCATTGTCTCTAACTCAGAACATCCTTCTGGAGTGTTAATTGCCCAACCATTTTTAAAAGCCATTGGTTGATATCTGGGAAAGCTGGAGGGGCGCTGTCCGAATAATTCAGCAATTCCAACTCCAGGGGTCATTAACACGTCATCTAGACTAGAGGAAAAAAACTGGAAATACCCTAAGTGTTCATCAGTGTGATAATACATTAATATTTGGCGTGGTCACAGAAAAGAATACTTTTCTGCACTTAAAACGACGAAACTACGTGCATAAAATTTCAAAAAAATAGTGTGAGTGTAGAAAGGAAATCACAGAAGGATTCAAATATTATTTTCACACCTCTTTACAACTCAAAAATTATGGATTGTTTGTGAATACAGATATATCCAGTAGAAGAATAGACACATAGAAGAAAACACGAATTTCAATCTCAGATTGGGGAAGTGGTTTCAGTATCTATACTATGTTATTTCCTTAAAAAAAAAAAATCAAATGCGACTAAATATCAATGAGGTAAAACATTTCGGACGTTTTGTATATTTAAAATATTTCAGAAATTGGTGTGCCCGGATCACTCAGTCAATGGAGTGACCTACTCTTGATTTCAGCTCAGGTCATGATCCCAGGGTGGTGGGGTCGAGTCCAGCTCTGGGCTGAGTGCAGAGCCTGCTTGGGATTCTCTCTTTCTCTCCCTCCCTCTCTCTCTGTCTCTCTCTCTCTTTCCCTCCCTCTACCCGTCTCTCCCCTGCTCGAACTCTCTCTTCTCTCTCTCAAAAAAAAAATTTTTTTTTCAGAAATTAAAAAACATTTGATGGCTTATCATCCAGACTATTTCCAAGCATAGAGATAACACTTTTCTTGTCTCACAAAAGTTAGCTCCTGTGCCGGGCATGTTTTTGTTGACTTTGCATATTGTAAACGTCTTTTGTCACTAAATATACATTCTCATTGTTTTTTTTCCCTGTGCCTCATAAGTCTTACTGTTACAATTTAATTATTTACTCAGAGAAGAATGTTTAGAACAAACAAAATTGCTGGTGCTTCCTCTTAATATTTTTCAATTATTTTCTACTTATTTATTTGTAATTCGAAATTATTTCTAATCCGCCTAAGATATATTTGGTTTCTGACGCTGAAGGAGCTCATAACCTAAAAAGCAGAGGTGAAATTAAAGTCTGTTTTAATTAGGGCACAAAGAACCCATGGAGTTTCCTAAGGAATTCCTCAAATTTGGGAAGTCAGTATGGAACTTTAGTTTACTATGACCAAAAATAACAATTAATCAAACAAGTGCCTGGCTTGGAAAGAGGATTCGCCCATCCTCGGGCGACCCAAACTGTCACTGGCTGTTGCCCATGACTCCCTTCAGTTTTCCCTGTTTCCCAGATGCCCTGTGGTTTGCCTGTGTCCCAGGATACCCTGCAGTTCTGCATCCCAGGATGTTCTGTGGGTTCCCTGTGCCCCAGGATGCTTTGCGGTTTACTTGTGTCTCTGGTCTCCCTTTTGTACTGTGTCCTAGGCTATCAGTCCTTCAGCAGGAAGTGGCCCAGAGGCCTTGCGAGGCTTTACTGTCCCCTCTATTCCTGGATGCATTCCTGATGTGGGTTCTGGAGATTCACCAGTTAAGACCACGACCTAAGCTCCCTGCTGTGCTAGGGTTTCCATTCCCTAATCTCTAATGGTAGTGTGTCCCTTTACAAATCTAAACAATTTGCCTCTCTGCTTTTGTTTTTTCTTCCTTCCACAGAATCCATCGTATAGGTAGCTAAGTATATCAGAACTGGCAGTGCCCTTACAGGTAGTGAGAGTACTTCTTGGGTCTTTGGATGGGCAAAGGAAGGCCCAGGCAGCGGCTTCTGCATTCACCTTGGTTCCCCTCACTCCCAGCTGAGGTTATGTCGGCATGAGTGTAGTTCCAAGGTACAGCTTCCTGATTTCCTATGGATTTTTAACTAGTGATTGGAAAAAGGCTGGTCTGTGACTCAGTAACAGTTGCTGCCTCTGAGAGAGGAAAATAGCATCTGGTGGCAGGGCCAGGGAGAAAGAGCACTCAGGGCTTTGTCCCTACCCCCCAGTGACGTGATGGGGCCAGTCACCTGACTGTCTCGATGGCCAATGTTTCATCTAGAAAATGAGTAGTCGGAGTATTGACCCCTGCAGTCTCTTTTTATTGGTATTTAATAGATGAAATTATAGTATGAATTAATGGAATAGGAAGGGTCTTTCAATAAATGCCTTGGATACAACTGGTGAAATATTTGGAAAGAGACCCACTTAGATCTTCATGGACTATCATAGCCCAAAATAAATGTCAGCTATAGATTAACCAGTTAAAAATAAAATTAATTCTGGACCATAATATTTAAATAAAAATTCTAATAAGCATTAAAAAATAAAAAATAAAATAAATTAATCCTGGAAAAACAGTGACGTGTTTTGTGCCGTTTGAAAAGTGAGGGTAGAAGGACAAACTTTCTAAGTGTAAACTTTATGAAAGAAATCACTGTTCTTCACAATAATTTAAAGCCCCAATGAGCTAAAAATAGAAGCCAACTAGAAAAATGGTCATTCTAAATGGAATAGGAAGATGTTATTCTCCTTAATAGATGAAAAGCTCTTAAAAATCAATGTGCAAGAGATAAATGGGCAAAAAATTAAAAGGCAAGTCATGAAGAAAAAGCCATAGTTTAATAAATGTTAAAGAATATCCAGCTTTACTTGTCACTCCAAAAATTAAAACAATGCGACACACTTTTAATGTATGAAGAGCGAGTCTGGTTTTTGTTGTTTTTAGATGAGAATTTTTATTGTTGACATAAATGTGATAAAATGGGTATTTTTGTATTTTGCTGCTAAGAACATAAGTAACCACCAAACTTTTGGAAAATGATTTGGCAATATTTGCCAGATACCTTAAACTTTTATTCCTTGAACCCAGATATCCTATATGTTCTAAAGACCTAACTCAAGGTTCAGAAGAAAAGTTATGCCTGAAATTATTAATCATGGCTTTAGTATTAAAAAGGCAAAAAGAAGTCTAAATATACAACGATGAGGCAGTAA
The DNA here is from genome assembly GCF_023721935.1 of Panthera uncia. Classification (NCBI taxonomy): domain Eukaryota; kingdom Metazoa; phylum Chordata; class Mammalia; order Carnivora; family Felidae; genus Panthera; species Panthera uncia. The sequence goes on along the minus strand of NW_026057580.1, from coordinate 112,267,643 downwards.
GGTAATAATCATGATGTGCCCAGTATAAGTACTAGACGAGTTATACTGTGATATTTGGACACATTGAAAATGATCTCACTAAAGCTTAACAAAAGGGCATATAAAACAGATTCGACCTAAGAGTTCAACATATTTAAAGACAAAAAAGGCGTCTGCCTTTTTATGGTAAGTTCTACCTAACAAAGAAAAAAAGAAAAAAGGAAAAAAGCCTATGCATTCACCAAAGACTGAAAGAAAATAAACCAAAATGTCAGTGACAGTTTTAGGTGCTAAAATTTCTACATTTTAGAACTTGACAAATTTTTATATAATGAATGTGAATTACTGTTATAATGGAGGAGAATTATCTTTAAAAATATCCATGACTATGGCTTAGTGACTTGCATAGAGCATATAGTTTCCTTTACTTTTATCAGATTTGTATTTTAATAGAAGAGTTTTTGTTTAAAAAAAACAAAACAAAACCAGTCCGCTCTGGTCCCCAACCAACATCTGAGCTCCCCTACTGGAGTTCAAATAGGTAATTTGCTTTCATTTTGAGTTATTTTCATGTCAGTTTGATATATTGCCTCATGCAATTTTAGCATTTGTAAAAGAGAATTCTATGCTTGTTACACGCGATGTGATGGGTTAGGGAGCAATCATGGGGGGTTATCTGCATGGCTTTTGCAAGGAGAATAAATTGTTGGGTCATCTGACCTGTGCTTAATTTAATGGGAAAGAAACCTAGGACTTTATCAGTTCATGCTTTCGCTTTTGCACTTTGCTTCTGACGATCCGGAGTTATTGGTATAAAGATTAAATTATATTAGATCGTCTAGAGATTCCGATTGAGTCACCATTTATGGTGTATCTACTTATTCTGTAAGAAGTGGAAGGGGTGGGGGCGCCTGGGTGGCTCAGTCGGTTAAGCGGCCGACTTCGGCTCAGGTCATGATCTCGTGGTCCGTGAGTTCGAGCCCCACGTCGGGCTCTGTGCTGACAGCTCAGAGCCTAGAGCCTGTTTCAGATTCTGTGTCTCCCTCTCTCTGACCCTCCCCTGTTCATGCTCTGTCTCTCTCTGTCTCAAAAATAAATAAATGTTAAAAAAAAAAAAATTAAAAAAAAAAAAAAAAAAGAAAGGGAAGGGGTAGAGGTTCCTCCTGAGCCTGGAAATATTACTCTTTAGTTTTATTGTGTTTAGTTTTTTTGTGTTTAGTTTTATTGTAAAAAGCTTTAGTTTATTGTGCACAGTGCTGACCCACATAAGACACAGAGAGGGGTTCTGTAACAATCCCCTGTGCTTACCTTCAGAAGTCTAATGCAGTGGTATAAAGTTATAACAATAAATACGAATCAATGAATTTCTAACTGAATGGATGAATGAGTAGCTTTGTGGACAACCTAATGCATGAATGGAGTTATCAATGGATTAATGAATGTTTGCACGGGTCCAAGAATATCTGTCCTGGATTCTACTGAACAGAAGTTGAAAAGAACATACCTGCTTTCACGAAGCATCCTCTGTTCCGGAGCTTTGTGACAAAAGGAGAAAAAGAAAGGGAGAGAGAGGAGGCCCACTTCATGTTTTATCACTGCTGTTATTAATGAAACTTTTCGAGGAATAGCCAGTCTGTAATGACCTCAAAGGCATTGTTCCTGTCTGAGTACTTCAATATTCTGTGGTCATATTTCAGACCTATCTAGAAACAAGGATACTGTAAGTCAACTTATTTTGGGCCCTCACAGCCAGCATTTCTGTCTTCAATAAATGATTCATGTCAGGAAAGCATTTAAGTGCTTTTGTTTTCTAATAAGTCCCTCTTTGGGTCCATTATGCATGAATCCAGTCGGGGAAATTGCCTGGGTTCATTGACATCACTTTATGAAACTCAAAGAAATGAAAGATTTAAAATCCAGCCTTATTGATCTCCCACCTTCCACACACTTCTTACCAGAAAAGAAGAGTTGGCCACAACAGGGCCTCCAAGAACTCAAGGGTCAAGGGTGCTTAACCAACAGTGAGGAACCCGCCAGAGAAAAGAGCCCATTTACTGGTGTCTGAGACACAGAAGAAAAAGGCCACTTGCTTATTTTGCCCGGAGTTACCGCCTCTGAGCAGACCCTCACAGAACCTACCCATCTTGAAATAAGCCCCATTGATCCTGACAGAACGAGTGGAGGGCTTCTTTCAAGCTCAACTCCCTGGTAGGGACCCCAGGGCATTAATGCTATGGCAGTTCCTATGAATCAGAAGCACTGTGGTTGACAGCATGTAGACTAGTGTCCCCATTTCCCATTTTCTGAGCCACACAATTGGGTTTGACAGAGCCTTTGCTCATCCCTTACCTCACTGAACTCTCCCACCACCCTTCTACGTGGCCAGTGAATCTGTCATATTCAATTGACAGATGACCAAGCTGAAATTTCTGGAGGCCAATGGCCAGGTTGATGCAGACACACAGACGGCCAAGTGTCAAACCCAGACCCGAGTCAATACTGGTGCTTCCCTTTCTGTACTTATGTGTGGACCACTGGTAGAGTCATGATTTCTACCTTCCCAAAGAGAATTCTAGTCCGGTTGATACATGCCAGGGCAAGGTAAGTTCCCAGTGTATCGCCCCCGGCACCCCCTGTATCTGCACCAAGTTAGCTATTGTGTACAGGAGCATCCCATGTCCACGTGGTTTTGTTACATAGCCCTCAAGCTTTGGTTCCCTATCACTTCACATCTTCTTGGTTTTCTCACTTCATATCTAATGCTCAGAACTCCCCCAGGACTGGCAGTTTGGGCATTTGTCTGAGGCTGGTGACCTCTGTTGGTTACAGGCCCTGTTTACCTGGCTACAGACAATGTTTTGTCCTGCGCGTAACGGCGAAGAGTCATGACTCCTAATGAGCTGTTGACCCAGACAGACTAGGTGGGCTAGGCCAGAATAAGTGAAGAGATTTGTGCGATCTTATCAACTTTACTGGAAAAACAATGCCAGAGAATGTGCTTGGCTATCTCTGGTGATTCAGTACTAGTGTCCTCACAGTTTCCTGGCCTGGCCATTCCCAGACCATGTGTCGTCTGGCCAAACTGAAGCCTGCTTTAAGGTTAGAGCTTCCAAATACTGAAAAGATTAGAGTTGTACCACTCTCTCAATGGGTACTGAGAGTGGAAATATTAAATTATAAAATAAATTTAAGGAAATTTCTGATGAAATTTTACATTTTGCCCTAAGTCTTAATTTAATTTAATTTTTTAAGTAGGCTTCATGCCCAGTGCAGAGCCCAACACAGGGCTCGAACTCACAACCCTTGAGATCAAGACCTGAGCTGAGATCAAGAGTCAAATGCTTAACTGACTGAGCCACCCAGGTGCCCCGCCACAAGTCTTAATTTTAAAGGCTTTCTATTATTATTATTATTATTATTATTATTATTTTACCTATTTTGAAACATTAAAGGTCAGATTTTATGAAAAAAATTTAGGCGCCATGATTTGCTGATGACCTAAGCACCTGTCTGTCTGCACCAGTAAGTTGTCCCCAACCTCACCCTGTTCAGAAGTCAGCCCCCTGCAAATTGCTTCCTGGTGGACACAGACACATCTATTATCTGCTCCCTCTTATATATATGTATATCTATCTTGTGTGTGTGTATATATATATATATATATATACATAATTTAAGTCTGTGTGTGTGTGTGTGTGTGTGTGTGTGTGTGTGTCCTTAGCTTCTTATTGCAAGGCTCCAGGGAAATGCTGTGACATTCCAAGGGCACCAAGATGACTGTGGTCTTAATTTTGTCAATATTGGTTTTTGTTTCTCTTCCACGGTGTAAAAGCAAGTCGCGTATCGTACGTCCAACTTACTCCTTCCATGCAGTTTATATAGATAACTCACTGGTATCGTCCATCGTTTTGAAGAGAGCTTCAGAACCAATGGTTTTGAACTATCTTACTTGAGGAGAGGAATGAGGACCGAATCATTTAACTAAAACTTGCGAGTGGACTTTGGGGGTCTTACAAGTCACCTCACCTCGTCCTGGAGTGTGTGGGGGTCAGAAAAAACAAATGTGCACACGAGGAATCTTACTAAAACAAATAGGAGAAATGGATTAGGAGAACTGCAGAGTGGAAAGGCTAGTAAGAAAAGATGGTGGACGGTTTGGGGTCGTGGGTAAAGCAGCTGAGGGAGGAGGAGACACGCCCTGGCCGCCGGTACCAAGGAGCTGCTTCATGCGGGCCTGAGCTTGGCGCTTTCTTTCTATACATTGGCGCAGGTCAGCGTCCCACGATTCCTGGAAGGAGGGGATTATTACCTCCATTACACAGACACGGATACTGAGGCTGAGATGACGAGGCCAAGGTCATGCAGTTAGGAAGTGGGGAGTTAAACCCAGCATCTCTCTGCAGAGCTTCTCCATCTCTGGTTTGGCCACCTGGCTTTGTCACGGCCCATGTGGGAAGGGGAGAAGGAGGCACTGGAAGACCGCAGTCCTGACCACGTTGCCTTGGTGACAGTGGGACTAGAGTAGGAGGTGGTTTATACGCTGAATAAAGCTCTTTTCTCGTTTTTGGTGCCAGCTGGTGCTGCATCGAACTCGCGCCTGCTTCAGTAGGCCCAGGGCTGGTCCCGGGCCATTTCCCCACTTGGAGAGACCTGAGGGGCTAACTGCTCCCTCCTATTTCCACCGTCACAGGTAGATTACTGGACCGATGGCCACCTATCTGCCACAACAAGAGTGGTGATGAAGAACCAACAATTTGCGTTCAACATCCATCTTGCTTTCGTTCTGTATTTGAAAAGGCTTCATTATTAATTGGAATATTCTTATTTAAAGCAGAAATGTCCATGTTTCCTGAATGGGAAGATTAGTGTTCCCCCATTTCATTTCAGTTTTTGGTTTCATGATACTGGATCTTGGGGAAACTTCCAGAACTGGAACATAATTTCACAATGCATTTTCCACAGAGTGCCTAGTAAAATAGTTCACACATTCTTGGTTGCTGGAAATGCAACCCAGCAGCTAGCTCCTCGGACTGCCCAAACGCCGTGAAGTCATGGCCCCCTGTACCCTGTGACCGTGAGAGAGCTGGATTGGGGTGTAGAAATGGCAGGCATTGTTCTGGAAGGAGGGTGTTCCTGAGGGCTGGGCAGGACCGACTAGCGGGGCAGTGGCTCAAAACTCATGATCTCCCCAGTGTCAGAAATGGGACCATGAATTGAAAATATGGAATGGTGCTATGAAGGCCCAAGTTCATGTGCAGTCCAGCTACCTCAGCTGTGTCAAAGCAGCGTAATATCACTCAGGGCACGAGTTTGGATTTTAGACATTTATTCACTCTTTGACCTTTGCATAGTCTAACTGCTTAGGCTAGCTAAATCCCTGTTTCCTCATCTATAAAATGGGGATAATAATACCTTCCATGGTAGGCTTTTGTGACGGTGACTGAGATAATGTGTGTGAAACATTCAGTGTGCTGATCCTCACTGCGCTGATTACTACTCAGAAAATCTCATGTTTAACTCTGGACATTTTAATCTTGTAGTCATTACTGCTACAAAAGGCCTTAGAGAATATCTAATTAAATTTCCTTCTATCTTTGTTCTTTTCTCATAAAAAGGTACCTAGGGTATCCATCGGTGTTTATCTCGGAGTCTTGGTTTCCTTGGATTGGACAGAAAAGCTCTTCAGAATGTGTTTTGCTCTTATAAGCTACTCAGAATCAACTATTAAATATAAACTCAGAAGCCTCAATTTTCTATAGACCTAAGTTTTTATCATCCTAAAATTAGACTTTGGAGAAAGGCTCGGTGTTATTTATTAGAGGACGTAATGAAAACCTTGAGTATGATTTATGACTCCTTCAGAGCTTGGTTTGTTTTAATGGACATCATGTACGGTACAGGGATATTGGACAGAGGACTGGTCCATAAAATTTTAACATAAGCTAATTTTAATAGGCTTCTCTGCAAAACCATTCGATGGGGATCATTTTTTTAATTGAGGAGTATTTTAGTTACAGATGGTCCCAGAGACAGTTAAATTCAGTCTAGAACACTTTCTCTCCTGTTTTGTTTTGGGCCTTGGGCCAGTCTAACGCGCAGGAATCCAAAAACTAAATTTATCCTTGTTTGTCAGGACTAAGCCCTAAGTGGAAGCCTCAGGCTTCCACAAGGTAGTCGCTGCCCTTTTGGAGATTTCTGCTAAATCCATTCACCCTCACGGGGCACGCAGAATCTGAATGTTCCAAGAGCAGAACATACCTCACTCGTTTCCCCCTGGGACTACATCCGTGTCCCTTTCCTCCAGGGCCACCACCACTGGCCCCGGGCATTCTGTGCTCTACCGACCGAAAATACTGGTCCAGAGACAAAATTCACCAGCTAGCTGCACGTTAGTCCGTGTTACTCTCCACCAACCCTTAAGTTTTCTTTTTCTTTCCATCCAGTTGACCATGCCCCTTTGAGAGTCCTCTCTGTACATGGGAGCTGAGGAAGAGAGAAGGATCTCCTTAATCACTCTTGAGGAGACCCCACTGAAATGACCGGAAAACCTGAGTTGTGAGGACATACATTTCCTGTATTAGAATCAGAGACTGTTCTGTCTGTCAAAGATCTTGGAGCTCGCCTACTCACTGTCTTCCTAAGGAAGAAAATGCTAAAGCAGTAGTGAGGCCATCCCAACAGACTCCAGGTTGGCTGACGTGTCTAAGTGTGGGATGTGTGTATGTGTGTGTGTGTTTGTGTGTGTATATAACAAATAACTGTTAGTGTTTTCGTAAGGCGTTCTTGGCTTCCAGTACGTTTTCTATACTTGATTTTAATGTGATTATTATTTATATATGTGTATGTATAGATATGATTCGGGGTCCTTTAGCTCTTAATACATTGAAAATGTATCCATTTCACTATAAACCTATTACAGTGATACTTAAATTGTGTGGGTTTGCCATAATTCACTTAATTGTTTCCACATGTGGAAATGTAAGCAGTTTCTAATTTTAGGTGCTTATAAATAATGCTTGCTGAATATCTTCAGGCAGAGAGAATAGTCTGAAAGTTAATTTTGTCCTTAAGAGTGTTTCCCAGAAGTTGGTTACGAGATTGAGCGGTACGAAGACGTTTCAGGGCTTTGTACGCGTGTCAAGTTGCTTTTCTAAAAAGACTGAGCGGTTGTTCTCACAAGGAGGGTGAGAGTCCCACTTCCCTTCAAGTCTTTCAGAATGTATTATTATTTTAGTTTGGAATGTAAAAAAAAAAAAAAGGTTCTGTTTGTTTAGTATTTGCATTTCTCGTATCTTCTTTCTGCTTTGTGACCTGTTCTGGTGCTTGGAGTTCAAAGAGCCTAAAATGAGGGGTTGTTTTGATTTCAGTGATGATACTACATTGGTCACGGGTATTATTTTAGCAATTCCACTTGGACTGATTTCTTTGGAGGAACGTTTTGCTTCTTCTAAAACCCTGCCCTGGCTCGGCGCTGTAATAAGTGTGACAAACAAGCCAAACCCCGAGAAACAAGCTACTGAAGGACTTAAACCCGTTTCAGACTCCTTCTCTCTTCCTGCCTGAGCCTGAAGGTCGTGCTTATTTAATGGTTTCAGAGTAGTGAGGAAGGCAGAGGACCTAAGTCTTCACGAAGTCTCTTCTATCTGTCGCCTTATTCGAATGCTTTCCGTCGAAGCTCTCTGTGCGCACTTAGAGGAGGATGCAGTTTGAATTCTCTCCTGGGGACATTCCGAGCTTTCTTTATTTGCTTATGTTTCCACTGCCGGAGGCTGGGCAACGTGTGGCGCCATCTGCTTGACCGAGCTGAAGTGGCTCAGGAGCCCCGCGGGGCCCCGCTCGGCTGCTGGGGTGCTCAGGGCTGCTGGGGTGTGCAGGGCTGCTGGGGTGCGCACGGCTGCTGGGGTGCGCGTGGCTGCTGGGGTGCATGCGGCTGCTGGGGTGTGCTGGGCTGGAGTGCGCAGGGCTGCTGGGGTGCACGTGGCTGCTGGGGTGCCTTGGCTGCTGGGGTGCCTTGGCTGCTGGGTGTGCAGGGCTGCTGGGGTGCCCTCGGCTGCTGGGGTGCACGTGGCTGCTGGGTGTGCAGTGCTGCTGGGGTGTGCCTGGCTGCTGGGGGGGGTTGTTGTGCAGGGCTGCTGGGGTGCCCTCGGCTGCTGGGGTGTGCAGGGCTGCTGGGGTGCCCTTGGCTGTTGGGGTGTATGCGGCTGCTGGGGTGCACAGGGCTGCTGGGGTGCCCTCGGCTGCTGGGGTGCGCAGGGCTGCTGGGGTGCCCTCGGCTGCTGGGGTGCACGCAGCTGCTGGGGTGCACAGGGCTGCTGGGGTGCCCTCGGCTGCTGGGGTGCACGTGGCTGCTGGGTGTGCAGGGCTGCTTGGGGGGGTTGTTGTGCAGGGCTGCTGGGGTGCGCGTGGCTTCTAGGGTGCGCTTGGCTGCTGGGGCGCACGGCCGCTCCTCTCCTCGGTGTCTGCTCAGTTCCTTGCTGGGAATGCTGCGTGGGAAACGCAGCGTCCCCGAAAGCACGGCCCGGCTCGGACTGCCTTCCTTCTGGGGTCCGCTTCTCCAACTCCACACTTGGGAAGATTATTCCTCAGTGAAGAAGGTGAAGAGCCGCGAGCTCTCGTGAACGCATCGTTTCCCGTCTCTGAGTCACCGACGGAAAAGTAGAGGTTACAATGAAAACAAACGGGGGAGGAAATGTTTTCACACGCTTGGAGGTAAATTCAGGAAAATGTCAGGCTCTAGATACGTAGTGAGAAGGGAAACTAAGTCGATTTCTATCTCTCTGCTTTCCCAGAAATGCTAAAATCACATTTCTTAGCTGCGCCCCTTTGCCTCTTTATTTACTCGCCACGAGAAGAAAAATCTCCCACTATTTGGGCGCCGCCTATGTGGCAGGCGTTCCGGAAAGTGTTTCAAATGCGTTATTATCTGAGCCCCACGGCCGCCTGGTGTTGAAGGTATTGCTCTGATTTCACAGACACGGAAGGAACTTCCGTAGCTGCCGATGGGCTGAGCCTGGATTTCTAGCCAGAGCTGCCGGACTCGCAACGGCCCCTTAACCTTCCCTGTTCCCAACTTCCTCCCAGGCACCTGTGCTGGGATGCAGGGTGGCATCCAGCCTCCACACGGTCAGAGCCTGGATTCTCACCTTGGCGCCCTCCTGACAGGGGGTGTGTCCTTCTCATCAGGTGTGTAGGCAGCACACTTGTTCTGCCTCGACGACCTGGGCTGTCTCCCCTTCTGCATCACACGGGCTCCGTCATCTGACCACAAGGAACCGCAATGCAGGCCGGGATCGGGTCCCTTCTTCTGTCCAGGGGAGGAAGAGCTCATCTCATTCTAAGAAAAGAGGAATAAAACAGGAGAAAAGAAACCGCCAGAATTCTTCCACCCAAAATTAGCCACTATTAATAGACAGCCATGAATATAGAAATAGAGATGTGAATGATATAAATATACACATTATTATTTTACAAATCTGAATCATGCTTCTTTGTTACCGTTTTTCACTCAGTGTCTTCTCATATTCTTCAAGGGCCTATACCAGCTCGTTTAATGCCTCTGTTATACAATTGGTTCATGGTCGCTCAACGTCCCCCATGTGTATGACCCCAGGTCTCTCCCTTCCTTGGATGAACAGCTTCTTTACTTCCCAGTGGCACTTCAGGAGATTCCTTCCATTGAATAAGAGGCCTCCTCCAACATTAATGGCAGCTTTTTCAAACAGCTGTGAGCCGATTTAACATAGACTCGTGGGCAACAATGTGCCCTCAAGGACTGCCAGAGACTTTTTCAAATGATGAGTTAAGTTCAAACTCTGCTAAACATCAGTAGCTGGGAAATGAAGGTAATTTGGGGTAAACTATCCTCCTTGAACCTATTATCCTCCTTGAACCTTGATTCCTGGTGACAGGAGCTTTCTGTCTGTGTTTACACTGCTGGTTCAGGAATTTTCAGGTGATGGGTCGGACTCTACCTTCTGAAAAATCCAAATAATGTATACAGGTTGGGTTTTCTGGCATTTTTCCCTGTTCTCTACGATTTCTCTTTAAAATGTCTTCATGTTTCAGGGGCACCTGGGTGGCTCAGGCAGTTAAGCGGACGACTCTAGATTTCGGCTCAGGTCATGATCTCACAGTTCTTGACATTGAGCCCCAGGTTGGGCTCTGTGCTGAGTGTGGAGTCTGCTTGGGATTCTCCGTCTCCCACTCTCTCCTTCTCTCTCCCTCTCTCTCTCTCCCTCCCTCTTGCCCCTCCCCTGCTCGCACTCACCGTCTCTCTGTCTCTCAAAATAAATAAATAAAACTTAAAAAAAATGTTTTCTTGTTCCGGCAATCCCTCCTACGTGTTACCTGCATTCCCTGGGTTGTGACTGGTCTGGGCTTCAATATCTGGCAAGACCCCTGCTCCTGTTCTCAGCACAGCCAGCTTGTGCGCCAAGCCCCAGTCATGTCACCTCTCCCCTTTGTCCCCTCCTCAAAGATGACCTGGGCTGGATTTACCTTCGTGAACATGATGGAAGGGGCTGTACCTCACGAGCCTGGAGTCAGCTCTCGGGGCCTGTGGGCGAGTGCCAGGGAGGGGCCCACGGACTGGGTTAAAGGCCACTTGGGAGCCCCTGATGTGCCGTCCACACTCTGCCCTTTGCAAGAATCCCAACCAGACCATGGCAGCATCTCGTTTGGGCTTTCAGGCACATAGGTTCTTCATCATTGCCCTTGATGATAAGAAATATCTTTGCTCACAGCAATATGACAGAGAAACAGCTTCATGGTTATTTGTTGATTTACAAACTCCATAAATTACTTGTTCTGACAGTCTGTGAAATAAAATTCTTTGTCATTTCCTTGCTTCGTATAAGCTGCTGAAGTGAATTTGCTGGAAAGTTTCTTCCCCTAACGTTCTAGGTAGTCACGCATCTGAAAGGGAAGTAGGCAAAGTATTTTTAACTGCTTTCTCCACTGGTCAGATATTTCTATCATCTCTCCTCAGTGGGGCACCGAATTGGCTGATGACCACATTCAAAAAAAGCTGTTCCTTATTCAGTATGGGTAGGGTGGCCCCCCAAACTTCCATCTGGAATAAACTTAAGACACACAACACATATTTACCCAACAGATTACCTCCTTAAATGATTTAGCCTTGTGTCTCTTTATTACTAATCAGCTCTGAGACTAAGTCAGTCAAATTGTTTAACAAACTCATGGCACCTGCCAGCCTTGTTCTTCTTCAGGCAGTTCCTTGGCTAGTCTTTTATTTTGCTCTTGCCTATAAATTTGAGAATAGGTTTAGGTTAAAAAAAAAAAAGAAAGAAAAACAATAGTCTCTTTGGAATTTTGATCCCTCTTTACAGATAGAGAAACTGAGATTCAGAAGGGTTACTTTACCTGAAGGCACATGACCAGTAAGAGGTACAGCAGAGGTTCCAACCCAGACAATTGGACCCAAGCCCACGCTCGGCCACCACACTAGTCTAGGAAGAGAATTTGAGGAAGTGTGTGCAAAACCAAAGCAACCAAGGCCCGCCTGCCTGTGATTCCCCCTTAAACATCACCAGTATTACATAGACTTCTGCTTCGTGCGGTACTAGCGAAGGTTTTACTTGAGGGCATGGTGGTTCCTGGTCTTCTACAAGGAAAAAAAATCTTCCATGTTCTTTGTAATGTCCTACTATTGACTGGAAGTCGAGGAAGGCAGCATTTAATTCCCTGCGTTTCCAAAGTCCATTATCTTCCTTTTCTTAGTGTTAAGTCAGCATAGCAAAGGATTTGCAAAATGCTTCACACGTACTAGATCGTAGAAACCTAGGGAAGAATCCTCCTTCTTTTGGCCAGATTGTCTGGAAGCTTTTAGTGGCTCATCTAGGGACAGTGAATAAAGCGCATGAATATTCAACATCATCCTGTAACTGCTGCCACACTGTAAACCAACGTACATCACTCCTCTTTATGTGGCTCCTAAAAGTCAAGTGCATTGAAAGGGGGCTGCCAGCTTAATGCCTGCTCACTAGAGAGAGACTGAGTGTGTTGGAACCAAGTGTGTCTTAAGGAGTTTGACAACCTGGAGATGTTTGTGGGAAAAGCCACCTGGGAAAGGTCAGAGACATGATGCATCAATCAGTCCCCGCAGACCCTTGGCTTTGTGCCAGAGAGCAGGGCTTCTGGGGGGGTCGGGTGTCTCAGCTGACTCCAGAGAAATCAGGCCCAACGTTACTTTCCACTTCCCCCTACCAGAAACATATGGAAACCATGCGGGAGTACCGTGTACTTTCCAGATCATCTAAGCAAGTGTAAATGTTCTAGAGGAACACACCTTATGTCTGTCCTGCTGCCCACGGCCATCTTCGAAACCAGTCTGGGTGACCAGAAGCAAGTCCCATTCCCCACTCTGAATATAGCTTGTGATTTTGAACTCCACTGAAGGCTGCGCTCGTTTTTGCCTTTGGGGTCATCTCTGAGCTGCTCCGCAGAGCCCAAGAGAGCTCCCCAGCTCCCACCCCGGGAACAAAGCAGCCCAGGCAGGTGCACAAGAAAGAACTTGGAGATAAGACAGAGACCTATGATTAGTTATGGGCTGTGACAACCTTAGGCAAGTCACCCAACCTGTGAGTCATCTCAGTTTCTTATTCTGAAGAATGGGATAATAATAATACTCTTCTCATTAGATTCATGGGAAGCTTAGAATGATATAATAGATGTGAAACTATTATGTAGATTTTTTGGTGTTATTAACAAAGACTGATCTCTCCACTATTACTGTTGGAGGGTTTATGCTAAGTTTGGGCTGCTTCTAGAGAAGTTTGCAGTGAGATCCTGCTTCCAGGAGAACCAGGCTGCTGTGCGTGACTGCCTCAGCTTTCTTCCTTTTGCCATCAGAGTATTTGAAACTCCTGCCTTCACGCTTGCCCTCAAAGGCTTTTTTTGCCACACTGTAAAGTCATATCATTATTCCATTTTGGGGTCGGAGACTGATTACCAGGCCGTGATTACACTGTAAAGTCATATCATTATTCCATTTTGGGGTCGGAGACTGATTAGCAGCCAATACCTGGCTGCTATTTGAGTTTCTTTCTGATTTTAGAACTGTGTGTGTGTGGGGGGGGGTGGGGTGGGCGTGGTTCTCTTGCCTTCATACTTGGTCATTTGTGTTTACTGATATCTCAAAGCCCATTCCTTGTCTACCTTCATTAAATCATTCCACATTTTTTTTAAATTAAGCTCCCCGGAGGGGCGCCTGGGTGGCTCAGCCAGTTAAGTGTCCGACTTCAGCTCAGGTCATGATCTTGTGGTTCATGAGTTCAAGCGCCACGTTGGGCTCTGTGCTGGCAGTGCAGAGCCTGCTTGGGATTCTCTCTCTCTCCCTCTCTCTCTGCCCCGCCCCTGCTTGTGCACTCCCTCTCTCTCAATATAAGTAAATAAACTTTTTTAAAAAAATTAAGCTCCAGCTATGTGCCGATGACTGTTCCAGTCACTGGAGAGAAAATGATGATCTTCAGGAGAACCGTGTACTTGGGAGCAGTGACGGTGCAGTGGGGGAAGGGGGAAGAGCAGAGGGTGTCCTCCAGGGACACACTGGGACAGGTGCTTCGGCAGGCAGAGGCCACCCCAGGGGTATCCCTAACGTCACGTGGGCCAGCTTGCCAGAAGGGACGTTGGAGCAGGCAGGATCTGGAGGAAGAGAAGTGGGCGGGGGGAGGGTGTTCAGGCAGAGGTGGCAGCAGGAGGGGACACCCAGAAACACAGCCTCTGCTGTGATCACCAAAGACAGGAGCTCGCACAGCGGCCGAGCCACAGGACTCGAGCCAGCTCGGCCACCTGTGAAGCTGGCAGCCGTAGAAGCCGTGGAACCGCGGCCGGGCTGCTTACCCTCCCAGGACCTCGGTCCCCTCCTCTGTGCTAACAGTCCCAGCCTCACGGGGTGTTAGGGCAATGAGAGGAACTATTAACTTTTAAAGGGCTGAAACCCGGCCTGACATAAGTAAGCGCCACGTGACTGCCGAATAAAAAGAAACCAACTCGTGTACAAAGTGTTTCATCGTAAGAGTCTATTTTAAGAGGGTTTTCTTCCCCACCCCACCCCCGACTCTGAAAGCACGTCTTATTTTTTTGTAACGTGTAACACTGGTTTGTGTTCTAGACACTTTCCTGGGTGGCGGACCTTGGTTCCCTCTGGAAATATTCTCCTGCGAGTATTTATTTGCCTGAATCAACGCAACCCTGCGCCATGGACCTCCTCGGGTTGCTGAAGTCTCAGTTCCTGTGCCACCTCGTCTTCTGTTACGTATTTATCGCCTCGGGGCTAATAATCAACACCGTTCAGCTCTTCACCCTCCTTCTCTGGCCAATTAACAAGCAGCTCTTCAGGAGGATCAACTGCAGACTGTCCTACTGCGTCTCCAGCCGTAAGAGTCTCGTTTATTCTGTTTGTATCCTCACCGCTGCGGGGTGTCGGAGACAGGGCTTGGAGCGGCTCCCCGGGCTTGCCCGGCGGCCCAAGCTGCTTTTTGTTCTTTTGTGTCCGTTCCTTTGTTTTAGGTTGGGAATGTCTGCTTTGTCCTCACTCTTCAAAAGCTAATTTTTGACCGAGTGATGCCAATAGCCCACGGTTCAGCTCAACAGGCGCAGAGGGTAGCCTGTGGAAAGTAAATCTACATTCTGTCTGTGTGTTCATTTTCCTCCTCAGCAGCAACCAGTGTTAACGATTTCTTAGTTGCCCTTATGGAAATGGCATTATTTTGTATACTGAGATCTTTACGGATTTATGGCTCTGATGTGTGTATGCAGGTGGGTCTCCGTGGATATGTTTGGATACATAATAGTTTTAACAGCGAAATGGCAATGTAACGTATTGTTCTTTTGCCCTGCATCTTTAACTTTTTATTTTGAGATAATTGTAGACGTACCTGGGGTTGTGAGAAATGACACAGAGAGCTCCCCTATACCCTCCAGGCAGTTTTCCCTAGTGAGAAATAACTTCTTGCATAACTACAGTATAATATCCCAACAAGAAAACCAACAGTGACACAATCCACCAGCCTTCTTTAGATTTCTCCAGTTTTATGGACACTGATTTGTGTGTTTGTGTGTCTGTGTTTGATTATACTAAGCTATTTTAAACGTGACTAATTCCACTGGCCCGAATTTCAAAACTGAAGTGAAAAGAAGTAAATCAGAATATTGGGAGTGCCTGGAGATGAGTTTTGTTGTTGATTGACCTTAAACCTGTACCTGTTCTCAAGAGTACGGAAGGCAGTGTATCATTACCAATTATATATATGGGTGTGAATATATTTAAAAATATGAGCTCTTTCACATCAGGCAATTTAAAAATCTCAGCTATATTAGATGCACCAAGAGTCCAAAATTATTGGCGTCTTCCTGAAACCCTTTAAATGAAGCAATTAAATGTGAATTTGAATCCAGACAATACAGGCTGCTTACAATTATCCAAATGGATTACTACTGATCCAGTCAGTTATTAATTTAAACCTCAACATACCGACTTGTGACAAAATGATAGAAACATCCTTATCCGTGATTTCTTTTACCAACTCAGAACTTACAAATCTCTCTGATACTATTTCTGATAGGGTGTCAGTGCTAGACCCCTAAGTCTTTTATTAGTGTGTTTTATATAAATATGTCTTGAAAATATTCATAACATCCTAAAGGCAAGCTATAACTTCAAAAAAGAAAAGAGAGAGTCTTGAAGCCATGTGTCTATGGCATATTGGATGCGGTACCCGATGCCCCAGTACATAATGCAAGTCTCCGTGTCATACATTTTACTCTCACGTTGGTCTGTGATACTTGGGGAACGACTCTTCAGAGCACAGTGGCCGTAGTAAGAGATGTCTGAGCTGAATTGTAGCTATTTGAAGAGAGAAGAGTTTGCATAGTCAAGAGAAGGCGATCACTGTCTGAGACGTACCTTATGATTTTAAGGTAAAATTTTAACTCCGGTAATCGGCATCTCTTTAAACAAAACTCAAATTTAACAAAGCAACGCTGATTGCGCTCTGCATCGAAACCTGTATTTACGTGACGCGCACACACCTGTGAGATACCAACATCTGTCAGTTTGCAAGCTGAAACCATGCCTGTTGGCACCGTCACAACCCCAACCAAGTGTCAAGCACGTGGTTCGGAATTGGGTTTCTCATTTGGAGTCAAGAAGAAATAGGTAGAATTCGGGAGGTGAGTTCCCAAGAGTACTCGATTTTGCTTGTAGTAGGTGGGGAAGACACCCAAGGCTATGGCAGGATAAGGTCCAATTCTTCCGAGAGTGCTTTAGCCCACTTGTTTCTGGTGGAAATTAAGATGGGGGACAAATTCAGAAAGCAAGTGCATTTTTTACCCATCACAAATTGATGGAGTGATTTTAGAATAATTCCAAATGGAACTCAGGAACTAACCATCCAAGACAACTAGCATTTTCCCCACACAGAGTGTGATGGACAGACAGTCTCCCTACAAGGCCTGGGAGTACATCCATCCACGGTGTTCTGTGCCTACGGTCCCAGAGGAAAGCTTCCGCAGGCTCTGGACTGAATAGAAGCAGGGCCGTTGTACAGCTATGTGAATAGAGAAGGGAAGGAGCAGCCGTGGCTCCTGGGGAAAGAGAACGTGGTAGGAGAGAAGGGCAATGCATCCCGGGCCCGGCTTGGGGGCACCTCATTATAACGAGTCCCATGCAAAGCAGATTCCTCACCCCTGCTGCCCTGGCATGTGTTACACGGCAAAGCTACTCTCCTTCTCTTTCTCCTTTCACTTGTTCTAGCTGGTAGATGTCCTTATTCCCTGAGTGCTTCACAGCCACAACAGAGGACGTGTAACACACAGACCGTGGGCCGTTGAAGGTCACGGGCTACGGTCCGTGGGTTCCTCGGCAGCTTGGAGTAGGAGACGGTCAGGTTCCTTCTGTTGGCTTCACCCTCCTCCTCTTCTCTCCAAGTTGAGATGAAAACTGTCTGTGGGGTTTGATTGTGCCTTCTGGCGTATGAATCAGTCCGAAGCTTAGAAAATCGGCAGCAGCCATCCCTGGCCACTGATATTTTAAGAAAAAAGGCAGAATAAATTGTCTCCTGGAGACTCAGGCCCCCTCCCTCACCCTGTTCACTTTACCAACAGAGCTGTGTCATCATCCCTTTTCCTTTAAATGTTTGTTAAGAGCTTGGTGTTGTGCCAGGTAAATCCGAAGTAATCCGCAGCCCTGGTGTGGGGAAACGCACGTGCCAAAGGCCACACGGATGTGAATGACAAGTAGAGACGAAATGCAGCAAAGACAGCGTGGTTACTGGCAAGACACACGGTGCAGAGAATTTCAGTCTAGTGGCCAGGACTGACATCATGAATAACAATTTGAAGGCATGTTTAATCTAGATGGCTGGGTTTGGGAGGGGTGTTGTATCTCACTTGCCCCTAGATTTGCCTGCACGAAAGGCTAAGACAGGCAGGCAGCTGAGTGGGGACGGGCAGGGTGGAGTCAGTTTCTGCCAGGAGAGAAGCAGGAAGAAAGTGACAAGATGCGAGGCAAGGAGTAGAATTGAATTACCTTTCCATTGCACAGGATGTGCCTTTTAATATCCAGGGAAAGGTAGCCAAGATTGGCTGGCTTGTTTTTCTTCCCTTCTGACACTGCAGGTTTAAAAAAAAACACAACAAAAAAACCCCCCAAAGATTAAAAGAACCTGTTAATGGCAGAGTTTTTAAGAGGAGGTGGGGCAGGGGAGGACTACGGATGACTTAATGTTTCAGCAAGGGAAGGACTCTTGGTGAGCCCAAAGCAAAATGGAGACACCCCTGTTCCCTCTCCCCCACCCCGCACCCCCCCAGCCCCGGGGCCTTGCTGCCAAATTCCCTGCTGCTCTTCACTAGCCCTGTGCAGTGGCAATGCCATTTAGTTCCTCCGGACTGAGGCGCCCACGGTCATGATGCCTGCCTGACGCACAGTTCCAGGGCCAAGGCCGCACGGTGGCGAGGGGGCAGCCAGCATCTACGGTGCCAAGATGTACAAGAGAATGTCCTACCTTCCTTCTTACAGCCTGACTCTTCACTTCTCCCACGGTGGCACTTAACTCCTTGGATAGGTAACTCCAAAACACGAACTCACATTTGAAGACAAGGAACGGGGTGGAATTGACCAAGATTCCAAGATTTTTCTAGTTAAGGGTTTAGATTTTTGTTTTTGCCCTTGGGAAGATGTTCCCTCCTGTCTTTGCCACCCCTGCTGCTCCCCTGACCTGGTTGATGGCCACCTAATCAGTAGTAGGCAGTGGTTGAGCATGACGAGAGAAGCGAGCTTCCGGTCACCACCTACATGTGTCCTGCCTTGGAACAGACGCTAGTTTTCCTGCTGTAATAATAATACACATTGGCAATGGACTCTGGGGTGTGTACGTCACTTCGGAGTTGTGACCTGAGAAGAGGGATCGGCAGTCTGGTGAGCTTGGCAGAAGTCAGTCTGTGATCCTCTCTGGAAGGATCGGGGCTCAGGAACTTTTCAGAACAGCCTCAACAAAGGCACGCGCACGCAGGCAGGGTGGAAGGTCTGAGACGCCCATGAAGCGGTGTGTCCCCGAGGCATTCGATTCCGGGGATGCGTGTGAATCGAAGACCATGGGGAGAGGGAGGTAGCCCCATCCTCCTGAGACAGAGACCAGATTCTTCCCCCAGCCAGCACGAGTCATGGGTGCGAGAGTGACCCAGCAAAGAAGGGGCCGCTGTAACCTTTTCTTTTTTTTTTTTTTTTTTTAGCATTTATTTATTTTTGAGACAGAGAGAGACAGAGCATGAACGGGGGAGGGTCAGAGAGAGGGAGACACAGAACCCGAAAGAGGCTCCAGGCTCTGAGTGGTCAGCACAGAGCCCGACGCGGGGCTGGAACTCACAGACTGTGAGATCATGACCTGAGCTGAAGTCGGCCACTTAACTGACTGCGCCACCCAGGCGCCCCTGTAGCCTTTTCCGACATGACCTTGGGAGAAACGATACATCCTGTGAACCTGGCAGCTGGCTGATCCATGTCTCTCTCCCCAGCCTGGTTGAGGGCGGGGCTGAGTTTCTCATTTCAGTCCAAACTGATTTCTCACTCTTCAGTCCTGGAGAGGTTTGACCCCTTCACTTGCCACAGTGGTCTCTCCTCCAGGATGTCAGAGAGGCTCTTTGTCAGATAATCCCAAAGCTCCCAGTCTTGACCCTGCACACGCTGTCTCGGCTCCTGCTGAAATGTGGGTCTGGGGGGGACCTGCCAGTACCTCCGCTGGGAGCCACGACCCGAAACCTGGGTGTTGTCATCACAGGTCTCCGGCTGCATCCTTTGCAGGTGCCAGGCGGTGAGCACCTCCCCGGAGGGCACAGATGCCAGGCTGTAGATGGACAGAAGCAGAAAAGCCTATGGTTGGCGCTCTCTCCTCTGCTACAGCTCTGTGATCGGATGGTGGCTTCGAAGAGTGGTCAGTGAAGGGATTCTGAGGACTCATGATAGGTGCCTCAGCGCCGCCCCTATGGATTACCATTCTGGAAGGCAAAGCCTAGCTCCCTGAGGGACCCTCAGCTCTCTATGGGGACCCCTTCCTCTCTGCGCTCTGTCACCCGCTGGCACCCTTTGTGTCCCCTGAAGTGCATTGGTCTCCCCACCCCCAGCTTTACCGAGCAAACGCTGCTGGCTTCACCTGGAGTCACCCTCTGATGGCTTGACCTGGGAGATTCCTCAACGTCCACGGTGATGTTGAACGAGTGCTTTCAGGAACCGGCAAAGAGCGTCCTCCTCCTCCTAATCCCCCCTTCTAAGGAGTATACCTCTGCGTCGACCCAGGCGATGACAGCAGAATCCAAAGACAAGATCCATGACATGAGAAGGATCAAGCAACAGAGATCCTATGCTCCGTAGCGTTTTGGTTTTTTTTTTTCTGGTGATTTATTCAACAAGTTTTGAGCACCTATCATGTGCTGGGCACTGTGGTCCCGGGGACATAGTGGTGAGATAGGAAGCTCTGCCCCCAGGGAGCTTCCAGTCTGGTCTTCTAAAGGTCTCATCGTAACATCTTACAAAGGCATCTTTAATGCGTCCTGCCTGCCACATGCCACAGCCGTCATTGTTCCCGGGCCCAAACCTTCCCGTTTGTCCCAGGATTGGGCGAAGCAGACCTCCTCCATTTTCTCCTCACTTCGTAAGGCCTCTTGGATAGCACAAACAGAAAACCATACCAGGTTAGCAAGTTAGCATTCCTACAGGAATATAGCCAAAGCGATCCAGAAATTGACTGAGGTTAGATCTCATTTAAAATTCCTTCCAGAGTAAAAGAACTTGAGTGTCTGAATTTAAACGATGCCAGAATGATGCACAGGAGAAAAGTAAGGGCATGCTGGCACGTGTAGGGTGAGCGGAACAAACCTCAGGTCCGCTCCCTTTATTCTGCGGACTTCTGCCCAGCTAATAGGACAAGAGCACCTATTGTTCTAACACTGCTCTGAGTACTTAGGCACAGAGAGGTTAAGCATTTTGCCCAGGGTAACCCAGGAAGCGGAGAAACCGTGATTATATCCAGGAAGTCTCAGCACAGAACTTCTCTGCCGGGCTACCAGTGTGGCCTTGGGGCTGAGGACCAGGCTTCTGGGCTGAGGCCAAATGTCCAAGTGGCGATTGTAGTACATGACCTTCTGCAGGGCCGTGGAGAAAGGAAAAGGGAAATCATAATGGGTAGTTATTTTCATTTCTAATCATTGCTGTCACTGCGGTCTGTGTGTTGACTGTGTATTCGGCAATCAGGCATCATGCTAAAACTTTTATATCCTTTACCTTGTTTGAGGCTATAATCCCTCTTTTGAGGGATTTTGAGGCAGTCCCCCATTTTGTGGCTCAGTTAACTGAGGCTCCGAGAGGTCAGGTGACTTGTCTAAGGTCAGTTAGTAAGTAGGAGAGCTGAGGTCCCAAAATGCATTTTTTTCCTACCATATTTTGAAACAAACATAGATAGTGTGTGATAAGACTTCTTCTTTTAACACCCACGGCTAATGTCAAACAAACATCTGCTAAGATCCACCCTGGGCATGCTAAGTCACAGTCTTGGCCCCAGGTGACCCTACAGGATGCCTGTCCCTGCTCGGCAGGTGCTCTGGTCGGTTGCCCTGAGAGAGATCCAGTCTCATGAGGAAGGCGTGAGGACACAAGTCATTGTGGAGCGTGACAGAAAAGCTAAGGTGGAGGAACTCAGGGAACAGAGGAAGGGACAGCCCATCCCGGGAGAGGGTAGAGTCGTGTCTACTGAAACATGTCACTAGCAAGGTGTTATGGAATGCAGAGGATTTGCAGTGTGTTAGCAAGAAGAGGAAGGATGGTCTGGCCCGAGGAAAAGGCTTATTTTAGCGTCTCCAAGGGACAAATGGGTTTCTTCAGGCCGTCGGCCATCCAAAGGAGGGGGTCCTACCAAATCCCATCAAGAACCTTCCTGTGTCAGGAGACTGGAGCCAGCTGCAGCCCCCCAGGCCGGGAGGACAGCAAAGACACGTGTGCAGAGTGGACTCGAAGCTCCTGGTCTCCTAGATGAACCCCAAGTGTTCGTCCTCGGGAATTCCAAGGGTTATCAACATCAGTTTACGTCAGGATTTATTTCTGTTTTGCTCTAAGCAGCATTGTTCAAAATGTGCCTTGAGAAACTGTTAATTTGGTTTCTTCTTCTTCTTCTTTTTTTTTTTTTGAAAAATCTGTTCACACATAATCTTTTATAGAAAGATACCCAGCTGGGTCTTTATTTCTTTGAACCATCTTATACCCTAAGTATAATATTAGGTAAAAATAGCACGATGCAAAACTGTACAATATAATACCAACCTCATAAATATAGACTGGACATAAATTCATCAGAGTGCCATTTTTAGGAATTATAATTAGAAATTTTTTTAATTGCCTTTGTATTTTCCGAATGTCTTCTATCTCATACATGGAGCATGTCTTCTAAAGTGAAAGAAACCAAAGCAAAATAAGAAACCAAACAAAATAAAAAAGAAACCAAAAAAAATCAAAATAAAAAACCAAAATAAAAAAAAACCAAAAAAAAAAAAACCAAAATAAAAAAGAAACCCAAAAAAAAGAAACCAAAACAAAATAAAAACCCAAACACTAAGAAGAACTAAATAGAGAGTGGCTGATGGAAGGCAGTCGAGGGGGGAAATATTAAGTGAGTCCTTTGTGTGGTAAGGCTGGGTATAGGCTGGGTGTGGCGAAAGTCAGGGAGACCCGGGTGACGATTTTCGGACCCTACCTTCCCGGGATCGCATACAGCACAGTGAACCCCATCACAAATACTGCAGTGATTCAGTAGAAAGGAAGTGAGAGGGACATGTGGCCCGAGAGCCGCGTGTTCAGGTTATGGGTTGAGCTGCATCCGCCTCCCCAGAGCCTGCGAAGTCCTAACCACCCGTGACTGTGAATATGTGGCTTTATTAAGAAATAGGGTCTTTGTCGATCATCGAATTAGGAAGCGTTCAGTGGAGTGGACCCTGATCCACTAGCACTGTGTCCTTATAAAAAGGGACAGTTGGGACACCGTGACAGATGTGCACTGAGCAAACACGGGGAGACACGTGGGGAGACCCGAGGCGGAAGAGGCCTGGAGCAGATTCTCTCTAGCAGCTTCGGTGACAACCAACCTGCCTACACCTTGATGTGGGGCTTGTGGCCTCCAGAACTGGCACAGTATTTCTGGTTTTGAGTGCCTCGGTTGGGGATAGTTTGTTATAGCGGCCCCAGCAAACCAGCACACTTTCCTTTTCTAAGTCCTTTTCCTTCCTCTGTGGCTGTGAAACACAAAGTAAAGCCCAATCCATGGGCACCAGTAAGTGTGGACACCACGTTTATTTCACCTTCTTCCCCCTCGCCTGGCTTCCGCCCACCCTGGCTTGTTTTACTGGAAGCACAAGAAACAGGTCACGCAGCTAGCCTTGTCCTCGCTTGTGGGCCAAGCCAAGGACTCCCTTAAAGTCAGGGATCTCGGTGAAGTGGGGCTGGTGACACGGCACGAGGACGGCGATGCGCTGGCCCGGAGGAGGCAGTCCGGCTCGGGTCCAGCCATGATTGGCATGTGGATCTTCCAGTGGATAGAGACGGCTTGCGTGCTTCTTTCATTCTTTATTTCTTGTATTTCCAACTGGCGTTTATTTTTATCACTTTAAGTACACTATTCAAGTCCAGATCTGCTTTGGCTAACCACCAAAAGCAATCTGCCTGGGAAAAATAGAATTAAGTGGTTCTTCAACCCTGGAGAAAGGTCTCAGAAGTGTCAAGGAAAGGGAATCGCTTACATATAATGCAATACTTGAGTCTGTCTGAGTAATAACCTCTCTGCCACAAAGGAGGTAACGAATCTTTTCTTCCCCTACTTGCCTTGCATAAAGAAGTCATAGCAGATGAAACAATCTCAGCGAGGCAGTCTGTTCTGGCCTCCATGTGCCTGGATTTTGTATTCTCAAGTATCAAGGACGGTGTCTGCCCAGCTTCGTTCAGATACGATGTCGTCTCTTCGTGATCAGTGTTACACTTCGTGCACCTCCCGATGAGACCGTTAGCGCAGAACTGACCTTTTTACTTTGCTAGCCTTTATCACGCAAAGCTTGTTACAAAATTAGTTCTTTGTACCGCCACCTTTTTGGGGTTTTTTTTCGGGGTGAAGAGGTATTGGGGTTGAGATCTAACGACTGAAGTATGTTACTAGCTCAGTCCCCTCGAGAAATAGCTCGGCCCCGTGCTTCGTGTTCCTGGCGATTGCAAGCGCATTAAATAGCCAACTGGTCGTATCTTTTGTAACTGATTCAGTGAAAGGAGCATGTTAAGTGGCACCGGACTTGTAAAAAAGTTTTTAAAGAGCAATGTAACTATAGAGCATATGCCACGTTCAACTTGAGTCACATCCGTTTCCGTATCTTAAATATATGTGTGTGTGTGCGTATATGTTTCACACACAGTAGAGGGATATATATTACATATAATATATAGAATCCTTTGTATAAGAAATTACTTTACATTTTATTTTTTACTTTATATTTTATTTTTTTAGTTTTTTTTTTTGTTTGTTTGTTGTTTTTTTTTTTTATTTATTTTTGGGACAGAGAGAGACAGAGCATGAACGGGGGAGGGGCAGAGAGAGAGGGAGACACAGAATCGGAAACAGGCTCCAGGCTCCGAGCCATCAGCCCAGAGCCTGACGCGGGGCTCGAACTCACGGACCGCGAGATCGTGACCTGGCTGAAGTCGGACGCTTAACCGACTGCGCCACCCAGGCGCCCCTTTTTTAGTTTATTTTGAGAGAGAGAGAGAGAGAGAGAGACAGCATGAGTGGGGGAGGGGCAGAGAGAGAGGGAGAGAGAGAAACTCAAGCAGGCTCCGCATTGTCAGCACAGAGTCCGACGCAGGGTTCGAACTCACGAAACTGCTAGACCATGACCTGAGCCAAAACCAAGAGTCAGACGTGCTTAACCAACCGAGCCACCCAGCTGCCCCTGGAAATTATATGTTAGATAGGGAGCCTGAGTGCTCCAAATTTCAAATAGGGGTAGTAAAAAGACAGCAAAATTAGGAATACTTATGTGATATTGAATTGTATGAGCAGACGCTTGACTTGGAGCAAGGTGTCTTAGCTGTTGATGTGGTTTATAAATAAATTAATTCTCAGCCAAGGTTGACATTTGTTTTTGCAAGCATTAAGTTTCACTTGCGACTTAAGTTACAACTTTCAAATTAGGTTATAAGTTGGACTTGGGTGTCTCATAACTTCAGAAGACGATGGGGTGTGGGTGTTCCCCAGGAGGTAAACAAGAGAAGCCATTAGGGGTATAGAAAGAAATTTCTGTTTCTAATTTGTTTCTTTGATCATATACACACGGATAAGATAAAAGACATTTAAAGTATTTTATATAAAACGTCAATTGTTTTATACATAACAATTTGCATGTGCTAATAGTGCATATTTAATTTCTTTTGCTGAACCAATCAAAAGCATTTGGAGACCACTGCCTTAGCGTGTGGATTTGGGTACGAGCATACTGACGATAGAATTTAAGTGACACAGAGTTTGAGGCAAGGAAGAAACAGGCTTCATAGACATGAGTTCCAAAGAAACGGAAAGACTAATGGCAAAAAGTATTTCCCTGTTTTCCTCTATTTCAGTTTATCTTGGGTCCAGATGGGAGACGAGGCATTTTCAAACAGTTTGAAGCATCCTTTCTCAGGCTCTTTCCCAGGTCTTCAGAAAGGAGGGGAGATATCAGATTAAAAGTATTCCCTCGCCTCCGCATTTTGTTTTGGAGAAAAATAATGATTTTTTCGGTGTTTTATCATAATGTTTTAAAATACATAGTTGGCCACTGTCCATCTCAGTGTGTCCATCCCGTGGGAAGCATGGAGTACAGTGGGTCTTCTCTCTCATTCTCGGGCTGCCTTCGCGGTCCCCATGCAGCTGTTCCGGGGTAGATTTATTTGGATGTATTGTGTCTAGGGCTGTGGGGCAGGGGTGGGGGGTGTCCTGCTCTGGTGTTCCCGGAAGGAGACTGCAGTTGGAGCCTGGCGTCCTGGTTTCCTGTGCACTGGCCTAACCAGCTTGGTGACTGGGCCTTGTTTTTCCATGTGCAAAATGAGGGAAATAAAATTTAACACGCTATAAAAATGTAAGGTGAAGGTATTCTTGGTGCTACTATGCACTTAGTCAGCAGGTGTGGGCCAGATGGGGTTGAGTATGCCCTACGAGGAGCTCTGGGAACCTGGGATGGGGGAGGAGGGAGTGGTTGGGAAGGTGGAGGAACCTGGGAAGGGAGACCGGCCTGGGAGGCGCCATAGCTGTGTCAATACTAGCAGGACATTACGTGGAGAAGGGACTACCGATGTAACCCATAGCCTGGGAAGGAAGGAGACGGCCATCCCCGTCACATCTGTAATGGCGGAGACTGGGGGCAGCAAGGCGGTTTAGGAAACGGGGAGCCCATCCCCTGGACTCTGAGGAGACCGGGAGACCTTCCTTTGCGGGGAATGTGTCACAGGGCTTTCTTCAAACCACCTGTCTGCGTGGAAAACTTCCGAATCCCTTCGACGACCTTCCGAATCCCTTCCAACATTAAGAATCTGAGTCAGGAACGTTCATGGGGAAACAGGGCTGCAGGGTGCCTGCCACATCCTGGGTGCTGAGGAGAGAGTGTTGGAGGCTTTCTGCTGAGGTAACCCTCAGAGCTCAACAAACGATTACAAGAATATGGGGACTTGCTTCAGAAGAAGTAGGCGTGGGACAGATGAAGAGATGACTGAGGTATAAGTCATGTTTCCCTGCTAAGGGAGGGAGAGGCTGGCATGGCCTCCATTAGATGGGCAGAGGGAGGCACTTAACAAATTATGTTTAAGACGATAGAATCAAATACTTCTGGTAAGAAAAATAACGTTTTGAACCGGCCAGAAGGTTAGAAAGGAGAGGCCTCCTTTGGTGACTGCTTCGCCTAACCATGGCTCCAGGAGCGAGGTGATGGGCGTGGGGGAGGGGAGAGTTCCCACATCAATAGGGCCCTCCCCCCACCTGCCTCTTCCTTCCCTATGGGTTCCATTCACTCCGGTGGAGGGTCTTGAGGGCGACCAGCCTTCTGGGTTTGCCTCCAAGGGGCAGGATCCCCAGGATGTGGGATTTCCAACTTTACCATCCCAACAGCCCCAGGTAAACTGACAAGTTCATCTCCTTAACTTGGGTTCAGGCACAGCCACCCAGGCCTAAACCCATCTCCAGAACTAAGGAAACAAGCTAATGTTCACTGTCTGCTCCTTGTGGGTGACCTTGGGCCAAGGACAAGAAATATTATGGTTGTGTGCACGCCCACGCATTAATTTTTTACTGAACCTGCCTTTTATCATATGAATTCGCCGCTTTTCATTTCAAAAGGAGTATCTTTTGACAGACACTCCAACGTGACATTTTATTTTGAACGTCCTGACGGCTAATCATCTGGGTTTTGTAAACATGGCCTTCATGTGTATTGCTTTATAAAGGAGCTGTGTAAATTCAACAGTAATTTTTTTTTTTTAATGTGAGGTTTTTGTTTAGAGGGCGACTATGCCTGGCTGACATTGCCTTGGAGGTCATTGTCATGCTATTCTCATAACTGTTTCGGCCAAGGCTGGACTAGATCGGACAGTTCCTGGCTGAGATATGCAAGTGGAAAAAATCTTCCACGTCATTGCATCAAAATAATGTGTGAGGTGCTTACGATTATTTTCTTGGACTAAAAGGGGGGATTACCACATTCAAGGAATAAGGTGATGCCTTCCAGCAAAGATCCTGGCTGGTGTGCAGTGAAGACCAGTGGTTAGTATGTGACTCAGCACCTGAAGTCTTAATTTGGCAACTCTGACTCAGTCCCGCCATTTGGGAAGCCCATGCTGGCTCCTACCCTCAAACCATGACTCAAAAGATGAGTCCCTCTCTTTCCTAGGATTCCCGGGCACTTGTCTCTGCCTTGACCTCCCTCATTGCTGTAGGGAATGTGAACTTCCTGGGGGCAGCGAGGCTTGATTGTCCATCCTCCCCGTGGGGCCGGCAGCCAGCACCCTCCTGTCACAGAGCAAGAGCGCTTTCTGTGAAGGTCATGTGGATAAGCCAGGGGACGCCCCACCCCAGTCCTAGAGTGAGCCACTGTGCACAGGGACCACCCCGCTTGACCCTGAAGGCATTTTTATGTAGCGCCCAGGTGTGGGTGATTGGAATACTCGGAGGCACTGGCTGCATTTCAGTGTTCTCAAGTCATAATTATTGAATGAGCCCAAGGCTGTTTATTATTGGGTACTGGTCTAGTTTCCCCGTGCAACTAAGTATTACACACATGAGGGCACAGAAGACTATGTTACTCATTCCAAAGTAATATGGGAGAGACCTGAGTCTTGTAGGATTTTAGTTAGTAGAGTCTGGACTAGTCAGGGAAGGCTCTAGAAAGGGAATGATGTCAGCCGGACCTCGGAGAATGGGAACCCGGGGTGAGGAGAGGGACAGAGGACCCGTGCACCAGGACTCTCAGTTGCGTGGGGCTGACGCCCAGCTGGGCTGAAGGCCCCGTCGGGACTTTACCAGCTCACAATAGCAAACTACAGGGAGGGTGGCTCGGATCGGCGTCCACTGGCCACAGCAGCCAGGAGGCTGGCAGACTAGCTCACTTAGCTTCTCTGTGCTGGTGGCCCTGCTTCTTCGCACGTGGGGTTTCTTCACCCAGCATGGCTTCCCGAAGTTCCAAACTCTCATTCTCCTCACTTCTGCTACCAAGGAGGAAAGGGGTCCCCCGCCCCCCCCCCCACGTCCCCATCACTTCTGCTACCGAGAAGGAAACGGGACCCCCCCACCCCCCAGCTCCAGTGCCTGGCCCAAGCTGAGTCACGAGCCCATCGTCTCTATAACCAGCAGGGCACAGGGTCACCAGAGTGAGCTGCTAAATCAGCAGTTTTCCAAGTCAATTAACCACAGCCATCACAAACTCACAATATATTACATTATAAAACAAAGGTAATAAATATTCCAAACTTGTCACTCCCTAGTTAATTTGTTGCATTTTACCATTACCTCGTCTCTTCTGGAGGTTATTTACATCAGCCCTATACATCCGGTAAAAATGCTATATAACTCCGCATTCAATGGTTACAAATTGGCAGTTTGACATTAACCGCAGTGGGCAGATTTACACCGTGGAAGTCGGCAAAGCCATAAATCGAGGCTTTCCCCCCCCCCCGCCCCCGCCCCCGCCCCTGGAGAGCTGGTTGTTAAACATTTCCCAGCACACTGCTGTCTGCACTGTCACTCTGGACAGGGAAGATTACCGAAGTGACCTTGTCCAGGTCACATGCCCGCCACTGAAGGGTATGCTTCTATTTCTCGAAGAAAGGAGGATCCAGCTGGTCAAAGACACCAGCCAGCACAGAGCGCATCTAGTGACGGACGAGTAGACATTCAGAGGCCTAGGTAGGTATCACCGTAGCACAGGCTCTGGACCAAGAGGTGAGCAGGGAGGGGAACCAAAATGACAAACCATCCTGAAGCCCAACCACGATCTCGTGGGGGTCACGCAGGGAGCAGGCAGTGCCAGCCATGCGGAGAGCTGCGCTGAGTGCCCCGGGATAGCCCCTGGCCACGGAGCCTCCTGGCTGGGCTGGAGGGGAGGCTGTTGGCTGCACTCTTTCATTCTGTTCCAAGGCTGTGGGTCGTTTCTCACTGGAAGTCTCCATGTGCCAAGTAGAGCAGATGTCCCTGCCAGGCCATTGCTTTCACCAGGACAGTTTGGATGCTCGTAAATAGGTGATTACTCACGTACAATGTATATCTCTAAGCAGAAAGGAACAGATGATAGCCGTCTATCTCCCCACTAGGGGCGGGGCTCAGAGAAGGTAAGATGCAGTCAAGCGCCTTCACGTTGGGTCAGCACACGCATGCTTGGCCCTCCAGGTAGATGCAGGGAAAGGTTTCCATGTTGTGGGCATCGTTGCAATGAGCTTTGAACAGAGGCCCCCGCCCCTGTCCTCCCCCAGCGCATCCTCTACCTGACACCCGATTCATTTTTGAAAAGCACACGCAAACAATGGAATGCCTTCCATTCATTTCAGTAAACATTTATCGAGCGCCTACTGTTAGCACGTCGCAGGCATTGTGCTCTAGGTGCTGGGCGCCCACAGATGACTGGGATCCAGGTTCCGACCCGAGGGGCCTCGTGCCCCCCACCTCCACCCTCCGCTGCGTTCCCCTGCCTGGGCTTCCCAGCAAAAGGACCGCGTTTCCCTCGGCACTCCTGTCTCTGTGCGTCTCCACACCTGCGCCTGCCCTGCTCTGTCCCCCGGCGTGCCTCCTTGTTGATCTGCTCATCATTCAGAAATGTTGTGAGTCAGCCCAGAGCCATGCTGTGCCCAAAAGGAAATCCTGATGGGAAGGCCTGGGAGCAAACGCAAGTGCATCATGGGGGCAGTATCAGCAGGTGGGAGATGAGGCCAAATGCAGAAGGGAAACCCACGCCCGGGGACGGGAGGAAGTCAAGGCAGGGGGTGGAATCACTCAGGAAATTACCTTAAAAGAGAGAGTTGGGGTACCAGATGCTGCCCGAGCAGTTTTGGAGCTTCGATGAGTAGCACAAAGCAGGTGCATGGGGAGGGAGGGGACGCGTGGGGAGGGAGGGGGTGCGTGGAAACCCTTTGTGTGGATGGAAGAGCCCAAGAGAGTTCACGAAGGCCGGGGTACAGGTCGTCTGCCCTCCTGATGCAAGAGGGTTGCGAATTTCACAGGGTCCCCTGAGGACAGAGAGGCTGGCAACGGGGTGGCCTCTCCGCCTCACAGCTTTCTTCCAGGAGCCCTGAGAGCCCTAGTTTTGTGTCCCTCATCCGTTAGTTTATTCTCAGCCCAGCCCATGACCCCAGCGTGGGGTCGGGACTCTCTGAACCAGGCATCTAGTCTTTGGGTGGAGGTGTCTTACAGTCCCTCCTTCGTCAGATGCGAAGCAGCCTTGTCAGATCTGGAGGCCCGTGAGCTCTCGGCGGCCTCGCGCATCTGGCTTTAGTTGAATGTCATTTTCGGTTTGTTTTCTGTAATCCCTGTCAACAGGACTTGGAGCAGCAGAGAGAGAGGCAAGCTTGTCTGAACTGCAACAGCTCCCCAGCTCTGGGGGCAGGGAAAGGTTGACAGCCCTTCATGGAAGGGTGCGTGCCAGTCTTTCCTGCAGACATACATCAGCTCGATTGTCTCCTCCGTCCAATTTGGTGTGCATTGAGGGTAATGCTGTGTCAGTAGTAAGGGAGTGGGTACATGCACCTACAAAGGGGATGTTGTGGGGGTTCCCGGGTGGCTCAGTTAGCTAAGTGTCCGACTCTCGAGTTCCAGCCCAGGTCATGATCTCACGGTTCGTGAGTTCGAGCCCCGCATCAGGCTCTGTGCTGACAGCACGGAGCCTGCTTGGGATTCTCTTTCTCTCTGTCCCTCTCTCTCTGTCCCTCCCTCACTTGCTCTCTCTCTCTCTCTCTCTCAAAATAAATAAACTTAAAGAAAAGGGACGTTATAGTAGACTGGTGTTGAGACTTTTAGAGTTTGAGCCACCAATAGGAACCTCGGGATTTTTGTTGAGATGGGGGAGAGCTCTCTACTGGGTGGTTCAAGCGATGGGCCTCTTCTCTCTGGCAAACATCTCTGTATCTCATGTGTGTGCTTGACTCCAGGACATCAAAGACTAGGATGTTTAAGGTTCACAAAGAACTTATTATGGGTTAAAATCCAGTTTCTGCCTATGTCTCTCTGTGCCAGAAAGACATACCCGGGAGAAGCGCTCATGCAACGGAACCGGAATATTTCCGCGTGAGTCGCGGGAACCAGCCCGGGCTGAGTCACGGTCATTGGGTCTTTTTTTTTTTTTTTTTTTTTTTTTAATTTTTTTAACGTTTGTTTATTTTTGAGACAGAGAGAGACACAGCACGAACGGGGGAGGGTCAGAGAGAGAGGGAGACACAGAATCTGAAACAGGCTCCAGGCTCTGAGCTGGCAGCACAGAGCCTGACACGGGGCTCGAACTCACGGACCGCGAGATCATGACCTGAGCCGAAGTCGAGCCCGTAACCGACTGAGCCACCCAGGCGCCCCATCGTTGGATCTTTATATCATGCAGATTCAGGAGTGTGCAAAGTAGCAGAGAAGGGAGGAGCTGTAACGCCCAGGAGCTGGAGATCCGGCACAAGTCTGCCCACTGGGCCGGGCAGACATCTCAACCCCTGCGTATACGGGAACTCACGTCTGGCAAGTCACGTTCAAAGCCAGCAACCGATGAGAAATGCAAAGCTTAGGCGTAGGTAGAGGTGGCCTCCTGAGTTAAATAGGATTAGCCTGTCATGTCCGATCGTGAAGACTCTTTTAATATTAGTATTCAACTTGTACTGAGGTCTGTGGAAGAGAGAAGTGTCTGCAGATGTTCCCTTTGGGGGATTTAAAGTCAGTATTTAAAATACTAGAGAGGCCATAGCTGTAGCCTCTCTAAGGGAACGACTGTTACCGTTAAGCTGGATGTGAAGCGACTTGCGGAGGCTGCAGTTGGCTGGCCCAGTTGCCTTTATCCCAGGCCTGTCTAAGGAAGCTGGCCCAACAGGTTTGGGAGCCTCCAAAAGCATAGTTTTGAGAGACACCAACTTGCAGCCCAACCCCATATGGTCCTCTTGCAGGCGCGTTCCCGGGGAGGACTCTGAGGGCTGAGTGCAGGCACCAGGCACCTCCCTGCTGGCCTGAGAGTTGAATGGTCTCTGGCAGCCCCTCCGAGGCAGGGGTAGCCGGAAATGGTGCCGACGGACTTCTTCCGGTGCATAAATAGGGAAACAGAGCGAACCAGAGAAGCGACTCCCTCCCTTATTCGGTTCCCCTCAGGCAGATGCCCAATGAGCTCCAGGACCCAGGCCGGCCAGGCTGGTTCGGTTTCTGCCTCCGAGAGACTGCTCCGAGGCCCCGGGGTTGGCTTATCCCGGACCCTCAGCTAATCTGGCCTCAGCTAGGCTTCGGGCTTCTGCCTGTTTCTTTCCGTCCCAGCTGTCACCTGGGGATTTGGACACGTCCCTCACCTTGTTCTGCCTCCTGGCAGTTGGGTTCTTCAGCACATCCTTGTCTGGTCTCCAACTCCTCACCTGTATTTGTGCCCTGACTGGCCTCCTTGATCCACTCAACAGACCTTTGTTGAGCACCTGCTTCTGCGGCCCACCATCCCAGGAGCCGGGCAGACCACTGAGGACACCTTCCCTCTCGCTTGGGGCTTCCGTCCCCATGGGCATGGCTGCTGACCCTCCGGGAGTCGACTAGCCTCTGACGCGGGGTCCTGCTACTTGTGAGCCCCCCAAACCCCGCTCTCCAGCCCCACCCCGCCCACTTGCAGGTCTATAAATTCCAGGTTTCTCCTGGCCCGTGGCTTCAGATGCCCCCCTGTCCCCCTGGTCCCAGCTCCTCAGCGTGTGTCAGACCGGGTGTAGACTATCAAGGCTGGTAATAAAGGAACAGAAAAATTCCCTCATCTTTCTGCCTTTGTTAAAATCATTAACATATTTGGGGCGCCTGGGTGGCCAGTCAGGTAAGCGTCCGACCCCGGCTCAGGTGGTGATGTCACCGTTCACGCGTTTGAGCCCCGCATTGGGCTCCACGCTGAAGGCTCAGAACCTGGAGCCTGCTCCTGTGTCTTCCCCCCTCTCTCCGCCCCTCCTCCGCTCTCACTCTCTCTCAAAAAATAAATAACCTTAAAAAAATTTTTTTAAGTCATTAATATATTTTATAGCTAAATTCGTGCAAACTTTTTCTAGGGGCTTGGCGACGTTTCCCTCGTAAATGAGCGGTGTTTAAGCGCATCGATCCAGCCGGGTGCCACGTGCTGGATCACCAGCTGTGGGAGACGGTGATGTGAACTCTTGGATGAACTCAAGCACAGTAGAGGAGCAAACAGACCTCTGGGCCATCACCTCTGGGCGAGGCTCGGGGTTTCTGATTGTGCTTTTCTGCTGAGCTGTTCTCCAGAGGGAGACAGTGCCATCCACACATCAGATTTCCACCCCCCTGGGGATTGCATCTCAGGAAAGCACCGCTCTGCCCTCTCGTCACCAGGCTTCAAGCTGATTTATGGGCAACCCAACTTTTTTCCGTTTGGCTTGCATTTCTGTCTCCTTGAGGAAGCCAGCCTTCCCCGTGAGATGAACTCATGCCCTCCCGGTAATTGACACACGGGGCAGTGGTGCTGTTTACAGGGATCACTCCCAGTGCTGCACACCCCCCCCAATTATGGTCCCCGGGGTGATTCTGATCGCACGTTTTGTCTGATTATTAACCGCCCTTTCCTGTTGGGCGGCGACACATTTCGTCCTGGCTTCTATTTGATTGTGACAAATTATAAATTCATGGAATTCAAATTCACTTTGTACCTTATGTAAATACTTGGAAAAGAACTCTTTATTCAAACCAATCAGCCACAAATCATTTCCTTTTGAGCACACCTGATTATTTGTCATGTCTTGCCATCTTTTTCCGTGGCTGTGACTCTTGACGATGTAAGTGACGAGCGATCGCGACTTTTTCAACCAAGTTGCTCGTTGCAGGCGTTTTCGTTATTGTTGACTTGCGTGAATTCTAACGTGGCCCGTGGAGATAGGAATTGTTGTGTGCCTTACTGGATTTTGTCTTAGATTTTGTGAGTGTTGTGAACAAGAATAAAAGCAACTCAGATCTGTGGATGTCAGTACCGTCTGGCGTGCGTGCGTTGTGTACTTTTGCGGACACGAGTGTGTGTACGATGTTGCACATCTGTTGAGATGTTGCACAAGCTGTTGAGAACAAAGGACTCCAAGGTTGAAACAAAGAGAAGCCTCGTTGCCACAGGTGCCGAGATGATGAACAGGCCAGAGCGCGCCATGAGGGCAAGCCCATGTCGGAAACGTCCTGAGAGATTTGTTGGAATCCCGACTAGCTTACTCTGTAGTACGGTGGCGGGCTTTTTCTTGGTAGCTAATGTTCATATACAAAAAAGCAAGACTGGAACGTAAAATGTATCCTTGGTTTTCAGAAAACCTGTTTCTTTTTAAACTGACCATTTCTTCCTTGTTAGAATTGGAACTCAGCCGAGGCACCTGGGTGGCTTGGCCGGTTAAGCGTCCGACTTCGGCTCAGGTCGTGATCTCGCGGTCCGTGAGTTCGAGCCCCGCGTCGGGCTCTGTGCTGACAGCTCAGAGCCTGGAGCCTGTTTCAGATTCTGTGTCTCCCTCTCTCTGACCCTCCCCTGTTCATGCTCTGTCTCTCTCTGTCTCAAAAATAAATAAATGTTAAAAAAAAGAATTGGAACTCAGCCTCACCTTGTGAGTGAGGGGGACATTAAAAAGCCCACGAAAGGATTGCCGATACTGCCTGTGGTTCTCATTCTTTTACCTCTGGTAAGAATATGTAAAATAAAACACCTCAGGGCAGGGGCTCCTGGGTGGCTCTGTCGGTGAAGCAGCCCACTCCTGATTTTGGCTCAAGTCCAGATCTCACGGTTCATGGGTCCGAGCCCCGCCTGACGGAGCCTCCTTGGGAATCTCTCTGTCCCCCTTTGTCTGCCCCTCCCCCACTTGTTCTCTCTCTGTGTCAAAATAAGTAAACATTAAAAAAAATTTCTTTTAAATACCCCAAGGCATCCCTCAGATGATTCTCCATCCACATCTCTCAGTCCGCAGCTCCTACACGAGCCTCACCCCTGTGCCATTAGCTGCTTCTCGTAGGGCTTTCTTTGCCTCAGCCCATGGGCTGCCATATTGGCTCTCAGTGACTCTACATCTCCCTCACCCGTATCCAGTGCTCACTCCCCCTGCGTGCCCCTGATACTAGCCCACCATTTCTTTCCTTTTTTATTTTTTTTTTCAACCAGAGGACTATAATTTTCTTAAATACTCATTTATTTATTTTTGATGTTCATTGTTAACGGTCATCTCTCTGCACCCCGCCTACCCCTCACGTCCCTGGAATTTGAGCTTATCCTAGGGACTTCTGTCTAGAGTTCACGTATGTATTCCAACTCTACAGAGCAGTGCTTTCCACTAGCAGCACCAGTAAATGTTTGTTGAAAGAATTCCTTCATTGCATTATGTTTGTTTGATCTTCTTACTGAATGTGTTTACCCAGTTTTACAGCGTCTTCATAGCATAGGCCAGTGCTCTGAATGACAGTTGGTACCAAAACAGGCTGGAGGCTAATCATGTGACCCAGGAGCTTTTTGTTTTGTTCTGTTCCGTTTTGTTTTGTTTCACCCAGATCCACCCCAGAGTGAGGCAGGGTCCTGGTACTCCCTGGAGAACAGAGCAGCACAATCCAGTGCACCAGAAGCAAGAGGGCTCTTATCTCTTCCGTGACTGATTCCATTGGCACTTTTAAGCAGCCAAAGACATTTGAGCAATTGTGCCTCCAGATTTCGAGAATCACTAATGGATTGCTCACTCTTTGCAGAAGAGAGATGGGCTCAGCCTGCATAGATTTTGTGGAAACACGAGACTCTTTTTTTCAACGTTTTTTATTTATTTTTGGGACAGAGAGAGACAGAGCATGAACGGGGGAGGGGCAGAGAGAGAGGGAGACACAGAATCGGAAACAGGCTCCAGGCTCCGAGCCATCAGCCCAGAGCCTGACGCGGGGCTCGAACTCACGGACCGCGAGATAGTGACCTGGCTGAAGTCGGACGCTTAACCGACTGCGCCACCCAGGCGCCCCAACACGAGACTCTTAAATTCATGTCTGCATTGGAAGTGGTGCCTGGATCATAGCTTTATACTTTCTAGGGACCCAGGCATTCCTTGGAATGTTCCACTGAGTAACTTGAAGGACTGCTTTTCTGCCTTAGTTTTCTCCCTGTTGTTCCAATTGGAATTTCTGTTGTTCTGCCCTTGACTTCATGGATTCTTTTCTCTGCTTCTGTTCTGTTAGGCCCGACCAGCGACTTTGTTATTTTGCTGTTGCTTATTGAATTCCAAAATTTCCACTTGATTCTTCTTCGCATCTTCTGTTTATTTGTCGAGACTTTCTACTTTTCATTTCCTCCCAGCGTGTTCACAGTTAGCTCACAGTTACTCGCCGAAGGATTTCTGGCATGGCCACTTTAAAACTCTTGCCAGATAAGCCAAACATCTATAGCATCTCAGTGTGGATAAGCGTCCATTGCCTTTCCTCATAGAAGTTGAGTTTTTTCTTGGTTCTTGGTACATCTGGTGAATTTCCAGCTGTATCCTGGACATTTAGGGTGTCATGTTTTGAGACTCTGGATCTTCTTTAAACCTGTTTTAACAGGTTTCCTCTGACATTGTGTTAGTGGGGGAAAAGCTGCCACCTTCCTACTTACTGTTCAGCAAGGGCAAGTGCAGATTGCTCGCCGTACCACTGACGCCCCGAAGGGAAGGGTTCCTTGCTAGTGCTGAGCAAAGGTGGGAGTTGAGACTTCCCACCAGGCCTCCACTGACCATACCCGGGCTGGGAGAGGGAGGTCTGCCTTGTCACCTGGGGGGCTCAAAGGTTCATGACCAGTGGAGGATAGTGCAAGTCCCAGCTCCCCAATATCAGCCTTCCCAGAACCACCCAGCAGGTGGGGGAGTTGAGAGGAATGTTTCATTATAGCCTGAAAGTGGTCCCCCAGACCCCCCCACCGGGCCTTTCCTGAAATGAATCAGAGTAGGGCTACAGTTTTTTCCATAATGTTTGGTTGGAGTAGGGCGGTTAATGTCTTATAGACTGTCTTACAGACTACTTTTTGCCTCATCCTTGAGCTAGAAAGAGGAAGCTTTTGGGGCTCTTGGGTGGCTCAGTCAGTTGGGCATCTAACTTCAGCTCAGGTCATGATCCCACGGTTCATGGTTTCGAGCCCTGCATCAGGCTCTGTGCTGACAGCTCGGAGCCTGTTGCCTGCTTCAGATTCTCTATCTCCCTCTCTCTCTGCCCCTCCCCCACTGGCTCTCTCTCTCTCTCTCTCTCTCTCTCTCTCTCTAATACAAATAAAAACATTTAAAGAAATAAAGAGGAGGCTTTGGGCAGGAGTGGGGGGATGGGAGGGGAGGGTGGCTTTTTTCATCTGCATCCCATTGGCATTTCCAGGTTGCCAACGCCTACAGCACCCAGTCTGGGATATACGATAAAGTCTATTTGAACACCAGGGAATGCACCACCTTGTTTTTCCTCTGATCCTGGTCCCTGCCTTTTTCTCTCTACCTTTCGGTCTTCACACGCCCCTTCTCTACACAACACCCTGAACGAGTGTGTCCATTCCATCTTGTCCCACAACCAGAAGTCTAGAAGGACTATTGTAATGTCCTGTTTTAGAATTTGTCCAACTTTGAAAAGGGGACCGACAAAGAATAGGGAGTTTTAGGTCGGCACGTTTGTTGTTGTTGAATTTCAACTCTTACAAAGTTTCTTTTTCTTTCCCCTCTAATCTAGTCCTGAAAATTGATTTCACTTCCACTCTGTTTTGATGTTTTTTTGTGATTTGCCAATACGAAGATTCATGCTGCCTCTTCCCCACCCCCACCACCTGAAAGTGCTATCGTTTCTTGCTTCAGAACCAGGTATCCATCTGGTGCCTGAGTTATTGACCAAAGCTGATGCAGGAAGAGAATGCTCTAACCTCAGCATCAGGAAACAGAGGCGGAAGGAGACACGAGGGAGACGTGCCCTTGTTCCAGGGGGCACAGGACTGCCCTTGATTCCTTTTTGGACTGCCTCTGGCCACTTGGTGTCACGGCCTCAGTTTCTCTGGCTGAGCCTGGAGAGCTGCTTGGCACGGGACCTGGAGGTTAGTGGGACATGCATGCCCACTGTCTGTTGGGCAGCCTGGAGGGGGCAGGTGGAAGGTCTATGTTTTAGGAGCAGTCATGCCAGTGAATCATTACTTGTTCGACCCTGGGCAAGTCGGCAATGCGGTGCTCCTCACGCTTGCCTTACCGCCCAGGGCGTCCACAGGTAAAACTTCCCTGCGTGCACCCTTCCGTGGAAGGCCATCAACCTTTGTCTGCCCCCGTGTCAATCTCCTCTTGCTCAGCGCCAGTGGTGGGGTTGAGGCTGGTGCCATCTTTGGTTCCCCTCCAGCATTTCGCCATCAATAATGCCACACGGGCATTTACGCCAAGGATACTGTTAAACTTGGCAATCTTTCACAGATGGGGGTCATCCGGTTTTCATTTGCTTTTAACCACAACTTATTTATTTCTACGGTGGATTCTGAAGAAGTTACAACACAGGACAATTGTGGGGAGGAAGGAAGAGAGGAAAAGTCATTCAAAGCTTTACCTCTCTCCAAGTATGTGTTTAATCCTGGGGGCAAAAATCCTGCTTCTTTTACATCAGAGTGTACCCATATCTATTATACTTGATGCACACAAATTCCTTGAATTTGAAGGAACAACCTTTTTCTTTTCTTTTTTTTTTTTTTAAACAGCTGCTGGCAACAGACAACTGTAGATCAGTTTTGATTGACATTTTGTTGGCTTTTTTAGATTGAATTAGCATTTGTAAAATTTAGGAGAGTTAAACTTAATCATGACATAATGAGATAATGAGAACCAAGCTGTTTCTAGATAATTGTCTTTGCAGGGTAAATATAGAAGGAAAAGGAAATTTTGGTTGGGGATTAAGTAGAAGCTGAGGTATTTACCTTCAAGCCTGGTGCCAGTTATAAACTTGGGTATATGAATATTAAATTGAAGGCATTCATTGTTATCAGATCCAATAAAATAATAAATAAAGTCACAGGCTCAAGCGAGTTGAAATGTCTATCCAGACTGACTAAAACACCATTTTCTCAAATATCAGATGTGTTTAAAATGTATTCTAGGGGCACCCGGGTAGCACAGTCAGTTAAGCATCTGACTTCAGCTCAGGTCATGTTCTCACAGTCCGTGTGGGTTCGAGCCCCACGTCTGGCTCTGTGCTGACGGCTCAGAGCCTGGAGCCTGCTTCGGTTTCTGTGTCTCCCTCTCTCTCTGCCCCTCCCCCACTCATGCTCTGTCTCTCTCTGGCTCTTAAAAATAAATAAAAACAGTAAAAAACTTTTTAATGTATTCTATACTTATGTAGAAATATATATTTTAATATATTCTATATGTAGAAAGACACACAAATGTTAATAAACACACGATCCCCTTTTTATACATTCATTAACGTAAGGATTAAATGCATTCAACTCCTCTGAATGCAACTGAGAAAAAAAATTTAATTTTTAAAATGTTTTTATTTATTTTGAGAGAGAGAGAGAGAGACATAGCACATGTGTGCACGCTTGAACTGGGGAAGGATAGAGAGAGAGGGAGAGAGAATCTCAAGCAGACCCAACGCCCGCTATGAGCCAATGCAGGGCTCCGTCTCACGAACTGTGAGATCATGACCTGAGCTGAAATCAAGAGTCGGATGTTGAATTGACTGAGCTACCCAGGCGCCCCTATAAATTTAATCTTTTCAAACACATCTTCCAGCCCCTATATTTGGAATTGAGAAGGTAAAATCAACTCCAGAATCCTAAAATTGTTTTCCAAACATTTACCCTAGAATCAAAATTAAATGGAAGTACCTGGGGGGCTCGGTCAGTTGAGTGCCCAACTTTGGCTCAGGTCATGATTTCACAGCTCGTGAGTTCCAGCCCCGTGTTGAGCCTGGAGCCTACTTGGGATTCTGTGTCTCCTCTCTGGGCCCCTCCCTCTTTGGTGCTCTGTCTCTCATAAATAAATAAGTAAGTAAGTAAGTAAGTAAATAAATAAATAAATGGAAGTACCTTTTGACTTTGAGGCCACAGCCATGTTTATGATCGTTATTACTATTTATTTATGCTAATAGTATGCAAGTCTTTGCATAGAAGCAGAAGGAGTCCCTGATTAAATGCTTTCGGGGTCAATTTAGAAGGTCAAAAGAAGGGTGGGATGAGAAGATAAGGAAGGAACACCCACTCTGTGAGGGGCAGGGAGATGGGCACGTGAGCTGGACTGGTAAATGGTGGTAACTCTACCATAGGACTGCTATCCAGTGGATCTCAGGAATTCCAGCCAATGAGAACTATTCTGCCACAATTTCATGAATTCTTTTTCTTTTTTTTAATGTTTATTTATTTTTGAGAGAGAGAGCGTGCAAGCCGGGGAAGGACAGAGAGAGGGGGACAGATGATCCGAAGCAGGCTCTGCACTGACCACTGACAACAGCGAGCCCAATGCAGGGCTGGAACTCACGAACCGTGAGATCATGACCTGAGCTGATACTAACTGCGCCGCCCAGACGCCTCACAATTCCATGAATTCTTATTCATTCATTATTCGTTTAACAAACATTTGTTGAGCATCTACTACATGTCAAGCACTATGTTGGGTGCTTTATAAGGAGTAAGACACAGCTCTGTGCCCTAGAAAGCTTTCAGCCTAATAGTGTATCGGGGGAGGGCGTGAGAGAGCACAGACAATTATAATGCAAAGTATGTTCCGGTTACTAAATGCTGTGTAGCCCAGAATCCCAAAACTCAGCAGTTGAAAACAGCCATTCCGTGATGCCTACCGATTCTGTGGGCCATGAAACTGCACAGTGGTCCGTGGGAGCAGCTATACCCTGCTCCAGGATGTCTGGTTCTCAGCGGAAAGACTCCAGAGCTGGGGGCCAGAATGAGCAGGAGATCCCTTATTTGCTGGTCTAACAGTTTATGTTGGCTGTTGGCTGGGACCTCGGCTGGGGCTGGGGCACTCTACCCATGTGATCTGGCCTTCCTTGTGGCATGGCAGCCTCTGGGGGGTAGGATTTCTTAGCTGGTAGTTCAGGGCTCCCAGGTGAGTGTCCTGTCCTAGCTCCCAGGGCAAATGGTGCTCTGCCTTTTATGACCTCACCTTGAAAGTCGTATCTTGCTTCCACCGTATTCTGTTGGTTATGAGTAAGTTGGCAGCCCTCTCAGAATCAAGCGGTGGGGAATTTGTTCTACCTCTTGATGGAGGAATGACCCCATTCTAGAAGATTATGGGGCATAGGAGATATTGCTGCAGCTATCTGTGAAAAATTCAACCGGCTGCAGGATGGTAATTTTTAAATATGTCTTTGACAATCCTTTCTACAAGAAGTGGGACCTAATTCTTCTAACTCTCAAATTCTGGCTAGACTCAGTGACTCTCTTCTAGCAAACTGAGTGATGGAAATGAGGCTCTGTGAATTTTCAGCCATAAAAAGTATAGTTTCTGCCCCTCCCTCTCTCCCTCCCTCTCTCCCTCCCTCCCTCCATCCCTCCCTCTCTCCCTCCCTCCCTCCATCCCTCCCTCTCCCCTCCTCCTTTTCCTCACTCCCCTCACCGCTGCTCCTGTTCTGGGGAAGCCTGACACCACCTCAGGAGGACATTCAAGCTGCCTGTAAATAGAATTGGGGTCTGTAGCCGGCAGGCAGCCTGCTGTGTGAACAGCTGCCTTAGAGGTAGACCCTCCAACCCCAGTCAAGCCCCAGCCGACATCCGGACCACAACCTCCCAAGAGACCCTAAGCCTGAACCACTCGGTCCTGTCAGTCTTGAATAATTCCTGACCCCAGAAGCTCTCAGAGATAGTAAGTGTTTCTTGTAGTTCTGAGCCATTCAGTTTTGGGGTACACTTGTTACAAAGTGATAAATAACCAACACATCTTGTACAACAAGTATATAGGAGCGTGTGTTGGCATGTATAGGAGGCCCACCTTGTCTAGGTTTGGTGGGCCAGGAAGGCTTCCTGGAGGAGGAAACACATGTGACGAACCTTCAAAGGCTCAGACTGGGAATGGCAGGCTAAGGAATATGAGCCTGGGAATGCCACCTGAGAACAATGGAAATAGGGACAGAATTATGGGTGAACAGTGACCGGAGTCTAACTAATTGTCTGTTATGGGGCTTTCCTCTTGGACCATTCAGAGACTGAAGAGAACTAATATATTCAAAGAGCCGAGAGCAGGACCCGGCCCTAGTTGGGGTGCGGTAATCCACCTACCTGTCTCCCCTAGGTCAGCCTCAGCATCAGCCTGGAGTTAAAAACGCAGATCTAGGGGCGCCTGGGTGGCGCAGTCGGTTGGGCGTCCGACTTCAGCCAGGTCACGATCTCGCGGTCTGTGAGTTCGAGCCCCGCGTCAGGCTCTGGGCTGATGGCTCAGAGCCTGGAGCCTGTTTCCGATTCTGTGTCTCCCTCTCTCTCTGCCCCTCCCCCGTTCATGCTCTGTCTCTCTCTGTCCCAAAAATAAATAAAAAACGTTGAAAAAAAAAAAAAAAAAAAAACGCAGATCTAAGCCCTAAGGTTGAAGACCTAAGACTATGTCGTAAAGCCATCTGTAGGTGGTGCACATGCCTATGAAAGTTTGAGAGGCCCTGCTACACGGGACGGACGCCGCCCCCCACCCCCGCCCGTCCGCAGGGCGCCTGGCACCTCATAGGTAGAGCTCATGGTGGGGAAATCTAGATGGTGGCCTTGAAAACCAGTGACTAATATAAGAAGCAGAAAGCCATCTTGCCTGGTTGTCGCAATCGACTTTCTTACTTCTGTGTTCTATTTTTAACCCAAAGTGCTCTTTGAATAAAAATAAAACTTAAAAAAAGGGGGGGGGGAATCAGTTCCTGTAATTTCCTCTTCTTTTTGGTACTTCGACATCTCCCTTAGGACTGTGGCGCTCATGAATCCAGTCCCCGGGGCCAACCGTCATTTTTCCTGAATGACTTCCTAACCTTCGCCTTCTCTGATGAGCTATAGAATTAAGTCTGCCTTGAAAAGCCTCCAGCCCCCCCCTTCCCTGCCAGCTTCTTTTCTCCAGGAAGACCTGGAAGATCAATATTGTGGAGGAAGCCGAGCTGATCAATGGGACAAGATTTCCTTTGTAACACTGCCCGATTCATGACGACTTCCTCAGCTCAGCTGTTACCTTGGCGGCTGGCTGGAGAGTGAGGACAGGCTGCCTCTGTTAGCAGCTGCCGCTCTCCTTTCTCTGCTCATGGAAGGGTCCTCCAGCTGGTGTAGCCCCGTGCTTGCCAGTCCCAGGCTGGATGTGTTGTTTCGGTTGAGAGCAGTGAACCGAACTGTGACAGGGAGTCGTTCTGAAACGAGGTGGTGGGAGATCTTTATGTTTATGAACTTGGATACGTCGTATGGCCAAATAGAATGCCCTTCTCAGAGACTAGAGCCATGTGATGGCCGTGCGCCAAATGGCCCAGAACAGATGGATCCTCCTTCGAATTAAACATGTCATTTGTTCGTCCCTGATACTTTTTTTTTTTTTTTACTCATTTTCTAAATTCAGTATATTTCAACTAAAAAACAAACTGAAACGGTTCACCCATTTTTGCCACCTCTAACCCTCCACTTCTGGCCGTTCTCTTTTTCTATGAGCTTGTTTATTTACTTTTAGATTCTACACGATATCTGTCTTTCCCTGTCTTAGTTCTCTTAGCATAATGCCCTTGGGGTCCACGTGTGGTGGTGCACAGGGCAAGATTTCATTCTTTGTTATTGGTGAATAACATTACCGGTGAAAAATGTTATTGGTGAATAATAATAGTAAAATACACACACATCACATCGCATCTTCTTTCCCCATTCACCTATTGATGGACGCTTAGGTTGTTTCCGTATCTTGGCTCTTGTAAATAAACCTGCAAAGAACACGAGTATACATGTATCTTTTCAAGTTAGTTTTTTCCTTTTC
This sequence comes from Panthera uncia, assembly GCF_023721935.1. Lineage (NCBI taxonomy): Eukaryota > Metazoa > Chordata > Mammalia > Carnivora > Felidae > Panthera > Panthera uncia. The sequence goes on along the minus strand of NW_026057580.1, from coordinate 112,223,500 downwards.
TGTGGGTAAATAGAAACCCAGAAGTATGGAATTGCCGGATCATACAGTAGTTCTATTTTTCATTTTTTGAGGATCCCCCATACTGTTTTCCATGGTGGTTGCACGAATTTACATTCCCACCAAGAATGGGAAAAGGGTTTCCTTTTCTCCACATCCTCACCAGCACTTGTTATCTTGTCTTTTTGATACTAGCCATTCTCACAGGTGTGAGGTGATATCTCGTTGTGGTTTTGATTTTCATTTTCCTGGTGATTAATGATGTAGAGCATCATTTCATCTACCTGTTGGCCATCGTATGTCTTTTTTGGAAGAACGTCTGCTCAGATCTTCTGCCCATTTTTTAATCAGATTTTGTTTGTTTGTTTTGCTGTTGAGTTACAGGAGTATTTTTTTAAGTATATTTTGGATATTAGACCCTATCAGATATATGATTTGCAAATATTTTCTCTCATTCAGTAGGTTGCCTTTTCATATTTTTAATGGTTTCCTTTGTTGTGCAGAAGCTTTTTAGTTTGATGCAATCCCGCTTGCTTGTTTTTGCTTTTGTTTTTTTGTTTTTTGTTTTTGTTTTTTTTTTGCTTTTGGTGTCAGTTAAAAATCATTGCCAACATCTATGTCAAGAAGCTTACCACCTATGTTTTCTTCTAGGACTTCTTTGGTTTCAAGTCTGAATATATTCTGAGTTAATTTTTATGTATGGTATAATAAACTTGTCCAATTTCATTGTTTTTGCATTTGGCTGTCCAGTTTTCCCAACACCATTTATTGAAGAGACTGTCCTTTCCCCATTGCATAGTCTTGGCTCCTTTACCATAAATTAATTGACTGTATATGCATGGCTTTGTTTCTGGACTCTCTATTCTGTTCATTGATCTATGTTTTTATGCCCATATTATACTGTTTTAATTACTACAGCTTTGTAATATAGTTTGAAAAAACAGGAGCATGATGCTTAGCTCTTTTTCAAGATTGTTTTGGCTATTTGGGGTCTTTTGTGGTTCCATACAAATTTTAGGATTGTTTGTCCTAGTTTTGTGAAAAATGTCATTGGAATTTAGATAGGGATTACACTCAATTTATAGATTGTTTTGGGGAGCACGGACATTTTAACAATATTAATTCTTCCAATCCATGAGCATGGAATAGCTTTCCATTTATTTGTTTCTTTTTCAATTTCTTTCATTAATGTCTTGTAGTTTTCAGTATATTTTCACTTCCATTTTCTTGGTTAAATTTACTCCTAAGTATTTCATTCTTTTTGATGCAATTGTTAGTGGGGTTGTTTTCTTAATTTCTCTTTCTGATAGTTCGTTATTACTGTAAAGAAATGCAACAAATCTTTCTATATTAGTTTTGTATTTTGCAACTTTACTGAATTCATTTACTCTAACAGTTTCTTGATGGAATCTTTAGGGTTTTCTAAATATAATATCCTGTCTATTAAACAGTGACAACCTTACTTCTTCCATTTCAATTGGATGCCTTTTATTTCTTGCCTAATTGCCCTGTCTAGGACTTGTGCTACTATTGAATAAAAGTGCTGAGAGTGTCTTGTTCCTGATCTTAGAGGAAAGCCTTTCAGCTTTTCACTGTTGAGTATGATGTTAGCTGTGGGCTTGTCATAAGTGGCCTTTCTTATATAAGTTCCCTCTGTAACCACTTTGTTGAGATTTTTTGTCATAAATTCATGTTGAATTTTGTCAAATCCTCTTTTTGCACCTATTCAGACGATTGTATCATTTTTATCTTTACTTCATTGATGTGGTGTTTCACCTTGATTGATTTGCAGATGTTGAACCATCCTTGCATCCCTGGAATAAATCCCACTTGACCATGGTGTATGAGCCTCTTCATGTGTTGTTGAATTTGGTTTGCTCGTATTTTGGTGAGAATTTTTGCATCTATGTTCCTTACAGATATTGGCCTATACTTTTCTTTTCTTATGGCATTCCTGTCTGTTTTTGGTGTCAGAATAATGCTGACCTCATAAAATGAGTTTGGAGAGTCCCCTCTGGTATGTTTTGGAAGACTTTGTCCCTCATTCTTTACTAGGAAAGCAGGGACCTCTGGTATACCCAGTCAGCATAATAAACATGATTATTGAAGAGGACAATAGGCATAGATAAATTCAAAGTATTCTTCAGCAATCAAAACATGAGATTATGTGGCACTGTCATGCTTAAAGACACGTGTTTCTTTTTCTCTCCTTGTCCAGTCCTAGGCTGGTAAGACACTGGACAGAGATGGAAGGAGAGAAAAAGAATGCAAATCTTCTCAGATAATTAGAATTTTACTACAGTTATTTGGGGATGGAATGGCATATTGTTTAAGAAAAGACCCTCTAGGGGCGCCTGGGTGGCGCAGTCGGTTGAGCGTCCGACTTCAGCCAGGTCACCATCTCGCGGTCCGTGAGTTCGAGCCCCGCGTCAGGCTCTGAGCTGATGGCTCGGAGCCTGGAGCCTGTTTCCGATTCTGTGTCTCCCTCTATCTCTGACCCTCCCCCGTTCATGCTCTGTCTCTCTCTGTCCCAAAAATAAATAAAAAACGTTGAAAAAAAAAATTAAAAAAAAAAAAAAGAAAAGACCCTCTAGAGGCGCCTGAGTGGCTCAGTTGGTTATGTGTCCGACTCTTGATCTCCGCTCAGGTCATGATCTCAAGGTTCATGAGTTTGAGCCCCGCATTGGGTTCTGTGTTGACAGTGTGGAGCCTCCTTGAGATTCCCTCTTTCTTCTTCTCTCTCTGCCCCTCCCTCACTTGTACGTTCTCTCTCCTTCTCTCTCAAAATATAAATAAGTAAAGTTAAAAGAGAAAAAAAAGAAGATCATACTCTCTGAATCAGCCCGCTCCATTATCTACTGGCCTGTAAATCTTTTATTGTAATACTTGGTACACGGAGCTTAATTAAAAATTTAATAACACTTACTGAATGCCTTCTATATGAGTAGTAAATATATAACTGTTAACACTAATATTATTAGCAGTATTCTAGTGTGATTTTCTCATGGAAGTGATACAGGTTTACAGGGTCTAAATGCAGAGCTGAAGACTGTCCTTTTTCTTTCTTTCCTTGTTTCCTCCTTCCCCGTTATGCCTGGAGTCATCCCAATTCAAAGTTGGGTTTCCCGGCAACACTCTTTAGTGCCTTTTCCTCAGTCTCTCTGTCACTGTGCTCGTGCTCAAGAATGGTGGTCCTCGGGGCGCCCGGGTGGCTCAGTCGGTTAAGCGGCCGACTTCGGCTCAGGTCATGATCTCACGGTCCGTGAGTTCCAGCCCCGCGTCGGGCTCTGTGCTGATAGCTCAGAGCCTGGAGCCTGTTTCAGATTCTGTGTCTCCCTCTCTCTGACCCTCTCCCGTTCATGCTTTGTCTTTCTCTGTCTCAAAAATAAATAAACGTTAAAAAAAAAATTTTTTTAAGAATGGTGGTCCTGCGAGATTTTAAAAGGCAAGTTCATGTTCCTGGAGGCCAAGAGGTATTATACATTCTTTTTTTTTTTTTTTTTTAACTTTTTTATTTTTGAGAGAGAGACAGAGAGTGAGTGAGTAGGGGAGGGTCAGAGAGAGAGGCAGACACAGAATCCAAAGCAGGCTCCAGGCTCCGAGCTATCAGCACAGAGCCCGATGCAGGGCTCAAACTCACAAACTATGAGATCATGACCTGGGCTGAAGTCCGACACTTAACGTACTGAGCCACCCGGGTGCCCCAAGGGGTATGTATTCTTCATGCAAGAATTTGCCTAGTGCATAAACCCAGGCAGTTTCTCCAGTGGTGGTGATGAATGTGGCCATCCCTCCCCGGCTCTTGGCCAGCCACTGTGTTCAGTAAGGGGTTGGTGTGTTCAACGGCACCAGTCAGGTTCCCACACAAAACAAAACAATAATAATCTCCACATCTGCAAAGACCTTTCCCAGCAGCAACACCTAGATTTAGATCGGGTTTGATTAAATAACAGGACACCGCAGCCCAGACAAGTTAACACATAAGCCTGCTATCACACGACCCATGGCTGGAACGAAGCCACGGTGCCCACGTGGGATTAGAGACCTTCACTCTGGCCTCATTGGCCCTGTGCTTTGAACAGTAAAAGAGCAGTAGGAGGGGGGAGCGCGACAAGGAGATGCATGGAGGAAATGGCAAACGAATGCCTGGTCAAAACATTCGCAGTCCTGCAGGAAGGGTTTTATATGTTTGTGCAAGTCTGATGCATGGTCTCGTAACGCGTCATTTATGCAGAAGAGACACCAATGAATGTTTTCTGTAATTTCTCTACAATTACCCAACTAGAAACTTCTTAAAACCTGCATTGTTAGGCATGTCATATCCAGATGTTCTGTCCTAGGCCAGTGAGCCATGTGGAGAATGTAGACAATCTGTTCCAAAGGCCTACTGCACCATGGATTTCAAAAACAAGTTTTAGGACTTCAGAGAATGAATTAATATTAGCAGGAATTCCGGTATGTGAGGGTTTGAGGATTTTCTAGAGTTTAAAATATAAAGTGTTGGATAACGTAAGGTATCTTTTCCTTAACAAGCTATGTAATTCTGTATTCATTTACAGACACAGATGAGTTCTGGGTCATTTCTTCTGTTAACATGCACACAATCTGCCCAAGAAAAGGAAATAAAACAAAACAAAACAACAGTCTGCAAATGCTCCAGGCACCGTCCCAAGTCCTTTCTATGTGCTAGTTTACTGAAACCTCAGATCGGTTACAGAGGAGGAAACTGAGGCTCCGCAAAGTCAAATAGCCTGTTCAGGGTCTCACGACAATAAACAATGGAGCTAGAATTCAAGGCAGACCAAGCAATTACGGATCCAGATCCAACTGTAAAACTGTGTGGCCAACCTGGCCCTTCTTTTTCACTGTCGACGGTTATAAAGCGGGTTTGTCGGCCTCTGCTGACTAGTGACATTTGGGGCCGGGTAGGTCTTTGTCACAGGGCTGTTCTGCGCATTTTAGGATTAGCTACACCCTGGCCCCAACTCCCTGATGCCAGTGGTGCTCCACCCCCTAGTCGTGACAACCCAAAATATCTCCAGACGTGGCCAAATGGCACTCTCAGCTGAGAAACCACTGCTGGAGAGAGAAAAGTCATCTGGTGGTCACACTGGGATACAAAGCAAGCTGTGTAATCTCTAGGCTTTTATTATATTTTGGAAAGAATATGTAAATCATTGTACCTAATCCACTTTTAAAATGAAGAACAAGAAACACAGAACTTTTCTATCAGCATGTCAGTAATTGCAATGGAAATGTGCTCAGTCGTTAGAGAAGGAGGGGAGGGACAACCATAAAGGTACAAAATACACGACGAGTGAGGAAGAAAGAGATGTGGACGTTGAGGAAGAGCAGGGGTTAAAAACCGAAGCAGAAAATACGTCCTCCCCGACAGACAGCACGTTAAAAAGGAGCTAACAAGTTGCTAGCCTGAATTTGGGTCAACTATGCAGGATTGCTCAGGTTGGTGACGGTGAGGCCAGGACCAAATTTCAATCAGTCACTAGTGAATATTGGCTGATTGTGCCATCTCCGCTTAAGCCCAGGTGTTCCCAGAACTTGAGGGCCCGCAGGCACTTAACCCTTTGGCCGGTGCCCTCCGCCATGATCTCACTGGGAGAGGGGGCTGGGTCATCAGAGGCTCTCCTCCCCTGCCCCCCCCTCCCCCGCACGTGTCCCCATCCTTCCGGGAGCTTCTGCAAGATGACCTCTCTGGGTTAAGAGCAGCAGGGAAACTCCAGACCTGGTTTGGGAGATAAAAACAGGAACGCGAGTCAGTCCATGTCAGTACCTCCATCCAGGCCTGCCTGCCGAGGCAGGAGGGAGCTGGGTTGGTACTCTGGGAGATTTCCCAGAGGATGGGGCAACCAGGTTTAGACATTGAGACTTTTTGTCAAGATTACATGAAACAAAACATTAAGAAATCACGATAGACGGGTACACTTACTCCATCAGGGATTACGGTTTCTGGAATACTAGTTCCTTGACAGCGCCGTAGTGTGAGGTCAGGAGGTGGGTGCCAAGACCCGTCTCTGAAAAGTCTCATCAGCACATTGTGTCCTGAGAAGGCTGGTGGTGAAGACACTGATATGTGTCTTTTTTTGTTTGTTTGTTTCCCTGAATGCCGATCTCCCCAAACGCTTGTTAATGTCACCTAATAGTGTTCCTGAGTTGGGGTTCTGTGGGGCAGAGTATGGGAAAGTGTTCTTGGGTGTGGGTAAAGTCTGCATGCTTTGGACCAGTTGTGATTAGCTTTTCTGGAAGAGGCTTGTGACACAGGTCCGTTGGTGCGACTGGACCGCCCTGAGCCCTGCGTTCCACAAGCTCCCCTCCCCAACTTCCACTCTTTTTCTCTTCCCATCTGAAGAAACAGAGTCATATTCTAGTCGGAAACCCAACCTCTCCATTTCCCACTTTCCAACCTCACACCATCTTTAAAATCACGCCAGGTGAAGTCCTTCCAGGGCTGAAACCCTTCCGTGGCTCCCCATCACATTTATAGTGAAATCCAAAGTTCTTCTAGTGGTTTCTGAGGCTGGCCTGGCCTGGCCTGTGTCCACTGACTCCCTCTTCCCACTCCCATCTCACACCTCGCGCTTCAGTCACTGTACCCTCCCACAGGGACTTGCATTCTCTGCGCACACTCCACTGGCAAGACTCGCCTTTTCTGTCCCTTGTGCTGGATACCCTTCCCCGGCTACCGACGACATCATAGGCGCTCAAGTACTGCCTCCCAGGTGACTTCCCTGACCGCCTCCTCCTCCAATACTCCCCTTCACCTGCCAAACTTTCCCGTAATGTGCGCACCACTCCCTGCTCCCCCAGTGTCACCTCCATAGCGTGCAAGGTCTAAGAGGACAGATGCTTGCTTTTCTCGTTCATGGCTGAATTTCCGAGCCGGCCACCCAGTTTGCTCAATGCCTGTATCCTGATATAACCCCCCCGACACTCACATTGCCAGTTTTCCTCTCCTTGCTTCTAGGATTTAACACGTTAAATTGAACTCTGGCCCTTAACTCTCGTCTTCCCCTCAGTCTGTTGCTTCAGACCTATTTGGGGTCCTATGTCCTCCCCTCCAGGTCCAGTTTCTCAGAGGTGATGCCCCCCCCCCCCCCGCCCAGTCACCATGTGTTATTTGATGTGATTTCCCTACTGCACGTGACATGACCGCTTCCTTCCGTCTTTTGAAATTTTCCCTTCTCTTTTTTTCTCCCGCCTTCCCTCCAGACTCCCCGACTCACCAGTTCCTGGATTTTTCTTAATGTTGCTTTAAATGTGGGTAAAAATTCAGCCCTCAGTGTCCACGGTGTAACCTACCATGTCCCTACCTGCTGCATTTCTCAGTCTCCTAGAAAACGTGTTTGACGATGGTGAACCCAGCCAAGAAGCCTGACCTTTCTGTTTTGTGACTGGTTGTTAAGGTCTGTTAAGCTACGCCAGTCCTAAAACTCTGACACCTGGAAGGGCTCTTGACTATCAAGACGTGTGGCAGCACGTGAATCGTGAAACCTTGTACGAGTGGGGTGCACGGGCCACTCTGCAAGAGTGAGCAGAGCCTTAACGTGATCACAGTGCTTCAGGGAAGATGTGATTGGAGTAAACCTTGAGAAGTGTCACATTCCGGACGTGCCTTAACGCCTGATGGCAGAGAATCGACGTGCCCACTGGCCACTGCACCTGCAAAGAAGAGGCAATCGGGAGTGACTGTGTGTGTTGAATGAGCCCGTCGGGAGTGTTAACCGTCCCCATGTCGGAAGTTTCCATGCATGTGAAGTTTGGGGATCTGAGAGATAGAGGGTGACTTTCCTAGAATTGTATTCTATTCAGAACAAAGACGACTGAGGCATCCCCTATCTCAGGGTTTCTTGTCGACCTCTGAGTCTTTGATGACTTAAGGAGGTCCTACCAAGTATGCCTTGGCTGCACACACCACGAACACGCTGAGTGAACGGTGACATCGAGCGCACTCTACAAACCTTCTTTGGCCTTTCAAAGATGACTGGTTGCTGTACGAGGTGTTACTTCTAACGATCACGAAATCCCTGTAATTCGAGGTGGCTCTAGAGCTGGGAATGACCGTGTATTCTTTGCAGGACACATCACACAATGAATGTTGGCTTGAAAAGTGTTTATTCCAGTTTGCCTTCCAGTCGTGGTCCTACAGTGCTTGTCTTCTCTGGCTAATTGCTTTTCCCCCCTTTATTTGGGAAGACTGACATTGGAAAGAGAAAGCCAGAATCTTACCCTGAGCATAATAGCCCTTTCTGGTCTTGAGTTACCCTTCAACTTGATCTTGAGTTAAATGGGGAGTTCGCTTCAAGCTCTGAATAATGTTTCCAGCGTAGTCAAATTAAATTGTATTATATTCTCTTTGGAGCAAAGGATCTGTGTCATTTTGGACCTCGAGGATGATGATCTCCAAGAGGTCCTGATACATAGTACTGTGCTCAGTTATTTTTCTGAATAATTTGAGAATGTAAGCAGAGACACGGAGGATGGTGGCCAGAATATTTCCTGTGTCCCTGATGGAGCCTGTCTTGGAAGCTGTAGCTTTGTAAGAGCCAAACGGGCCCGCTGACCGAGCCCCAGAATTGGGCAAGCAGTGTTGGCCCAGAGCAGCCTCCCGAGGTCAAAGACGGCAGTTCCTGGAGAGTAGAGGAATGCTCACTTTCAGATGGAATGCAGAGCCAAGTCAAGAATTCCGGTTTAACTTTCCCCAACTCACCAGTCATGTAAATTACCCCACTTCTCCTGGGTCAAGTGAGTAAAGGGCTGTTGGAAGGGCAAGTGTTCGCTTAGAGAAACCAGAAGTCAGGAGAGGTGTTCCCATCTGAAAGTTGAGAGTATCAGACCACAGGGGCACCTGGGTGGCTCAGTCAGTTAAGCCTCTGACTTCAGCTCAGGTCATGATCTTGCAGTTCTTGAGTTCAAACCCCACATCAGGCTCTGTGCTGACAGCTCAGAGCCTGAAGCCTGCTTCAGATTCTGTCTCTCTCTCTCTCTCTCTCTCTCTTTCTGCCCCTCCTACATTCACACACTCTCTCTCTCTCAAAAATAAATAAACATTAAAAAAATAAAGAGTATCAGATGACTTACCTTGGAAAGTATTTCATTCATTCATTACTCAAATGTTCACTGGCCTTCTACTCTGTAGTAGGCACCAAGTCTGATAACATAAAGATGAAAAAAAGTGTTTCCTTCCCCCGAATAACAGTCTTATGGAGAACAGATACACACACACAAGAATGGTGACCAAGTTTGGCAGTGAGGCTCACCAAGGACATGGGAGCAGCTCATAAAGGGTCTTTGCAAGATGCTAAGGAGCTCTAACGTTTAGACTAGAGCTGTCCATTACAAGTCTAACGAGAACCACATAGGCAATCTTTCATTTTCTGGTAACCACATTTAAAAAAATTAAAGGAAGCAGGTGAAATTCATTTTTATAATATATCTTGCCACCACAATACATTCAAATCCTCATTTCAAAATGTTACCATTATAAGAAAATATTGAGACATTTTACATTCTCTTCTTTGTTCTATGTCTTTAAACCCCAGTGTATACACCTACAGCATACCTCCCTTTGGTGTAGCCACTGGACAACACAGTTGTAGACACTGATTATCATCCCCGTCTTACAGATGGAGACACTGGGGCTTTGAAAAGCTAACTACCTTGAAGAGAACTGAGCCATTTTCAATATGGCCACTTAGGGTATTTTGCCCACTCTTCTTCTGCAAGAAGGAAGATTAAAAACTGAAACCTAACCTAAAAATTAAAACCAACCTAAATATTTTTATACTGAATAAAAAATATTTTTGAAAATCTTCTTCAAAGTATCAAAATGCTGTCAAGACACTAAGGACATACCAGATAAAATCTAAGAGAAGACAAGAGCCAAGAGTGTTCTGATCATTTTGAAGAAGGCAACAAAGGAGAGAGAAGAAAGACACATTGGAAATGTGGGAGGAATAATGTGACTCTGAGTCCAGGTAGGAGAGCAGTGCACCACCCCAGACCCCGTATAGCGCTGGTCACAATAGCCTAGGCTGTGGGCATTGAGCTGAAAGCATCATTTCAGCTTTCAAGATTGAAGAAAAACAAATGACTTGCCCGAAGTCGTCACCTAGAAGTGGAGTCAGTAATCAAACCCAGTCTGTGCTGACTCCAGAGTTTGAACTTAACGTGAGCACAATAACCTCGTCGGGGTCTAATTTTGTCCACATTAACTGGAACTCTTCTTCGGAAACTACATCTTTACCCACTGGGATGATGCGGATGCAATCTCTTAGTTCACTTAATCTACATCTGACAAAAATCTTTGTTATTGATATTTTAATGTCAATCGACAACAGTCAAACGGCTGCAATTTAACCTTGATTGTGTCCTTACTCTAATGACTCAATCAATGTCTCCAGGACTATGACAGGTGGGAAAATATATACACATCTTTAATCTTGTCTGGCTCTAGTGTCACCAGCCATCAGAACTACTGGAAGTCGGGGGTGCCTGTGTGGCTCGGTCGGTTAAGCGTCTGACTTGGGCTCAGGTCGTGATCTCACCGCTCATGGGTTCAAGCCCCGCGTTGGGCTCTGTGCTGACAGCTCAGAGCCTGGAGCCTGCTTCGGATTCTGTGTCTCCCTTTCTCTGCCCCTCCCCCACTCACACTCTGTCTCTTTCTCAAAATAATAAATAAACATTAAAAATAAAACTACTGGAAGCGGAAAATCTCTCCACTTGTATTTGAGATGTTTGGCCTTTTTTCTTTCTGCCACTTGTTATCTTAACTTCAGTGGTCTGGGGGGTTGTCTCCCTTGGTCATAGACTTACTTCCCTATACTTGAGTTTATATTGTGATGGTACAATTGTCCTAGTTTCTTTCCATTCTTAATTACCAAATTTTTACTGTTCTACATATTTCTCACTCCTAATTTTCATACAGCATAGTGTTTGAGAGTGTGGGGGGTCAAAGGGGCGCCTGGGTGGCTCAGTCAGTTAAGCATCTGACGCTTGATTTGGCTCGGGTCATGATCTCACAGTTTGTGAGAACAATCCCCACATCAGGTTCTGTGCTGATAGCATGGGGCTTGTTTGGGATTCTCTCTTTCCCTCCCACTCTGCCCCTCCCTGCCTTGTGCATTCTCTCTCTCTCTTCCCCCTCCCCCCAAATAAATAAATAAACATAAAAAAAAAAGAGTGTGGGATTTGAGTCCACTGGGCCTAGGTAGAGTCTGGCTGTGTGACCCTGTGTGTCTACTCAAGTCTTCTATACTTTGGTATTTTCATGTTCTATACGATAACTACTTCATTAAATAAGATAATGTTTGTAAACGTTGCCACTACCCATAGCCCGTAACAAGCGCTTAATAAATACATTATTATACCTGGAATCTGGTCATTAGCCTTGTTAGTATTATATTCTTTAGGGATTCAGAAACCAATGTAATGATGCTGGGAGATTTAAATACCAGAAGTAGCAGTGAGTCTAATAGACCTCTATTCGTGGGAAATCTAGATTGGGGAGACTGGATATATTTGTCAAGAACAAATAACAAGCCTTCACTACCATTATGACCTTAGATTATATTATCTATTCGTTAAATAGATCAAATTATGGCCCAAGAGCCAAAGCCATTGACTCTCATAATAATTGATTCCTTTCCGCTTGCCTTTACCCGAGAGATGGATATTTAAGGTCATGTTTATATCATCCCTTTTTCTTTTGGACCTACTGGGGCTTGGCAGCTGCTGATCTCCCTTTCGCATCCCCATGATTGCAGAGATTTGATGTGTTGGAGGTGAAGGTGGAGTGGAGAGTCTTTCTCCTCTCTCCGTCAGCGTTGTAAAGCCAGGGATCTGATAGCACCTCTGTTTGCTTTCTTCATGACAAAGTGTTTCATCAGCCTGCTGTTGATGGGCCACGGAGAACTCACACCAGCTGAAAGGCGGGAGAGAAACCGGCAAGGGCAGAAACATAAACAATAGTTTATGTGTTTTCTGTAACATTTAAAAAAATTTTTTTTTAATGTTTATTTATTTTTGACAGAGAGAGAGAGAGAGAGAGAGAGAGAGAGAGAGACAGAGCATGAGCGGGGGAGGGGCAGAGAGCGAGGGAGACACAGAATCCGAAGCAGGCTCCAGGCTCCGAGCTGTCAGCACAGAGCCGACTCGGGGCTCGAACTAACTCATGAACCGTGAGATCATGACCTGAGCTGAAGTTGGCCGCTCAACCGACTGAGCCACCCAGGCGCCCCTGTAACATTTTTTTTATGGAAGAAATATGAAAAGAAATATAAAAGGATCAACTCACCCTGGCTTGTTTTAATTAATAGACTTTATTTTTTAAGAATGGTTTTAGGTTTACAGAAAAACTGTGTGGAAAGCACAGTTAGTTCCCATGGAACCCTCACTTCCACCACCGGCCACACACACACACACACACACACACACACGGAGTTTCCCTATCATTAGCATCTTGCGTGAGTGTGGTGCGTTTGGTACAGTTGATGAACACATGCTGATATGCTACTATTCACTAAAGCCCATGGTTGACATCAGGGTTCATTCTTTGGGTCTTGATAGATGCATAATATCACGTATGGGCCATGACAGTATCGTTCACAACAGTTTGCTGCCCTAAACACCCCAGTGTTCCACCTGTTCATCCCTCCCTTCCTCCCTGCTACCTTGACCGCTGGCACTGCTCTAACACATGGCCGCATTTCAGATGCAGCCTGTCTAAAGGACATCGGCTTCCTAAGGTCAATTTTTTTTTTTTCAAATTCCTATCTTTCACAGAATCTAAGATGTCACCAGTTGTGACGTGCATCATGACTTACGTATCTCTAAGCAAGAAAAAGACACACTGCGATTACGCTGAGTTGCGCCACTGACCGTAAGATGCCCTGCCTTCAGGCATGTGAAAACGAGAACAAATAGCATCTCAGGACTGATAAAAATGTGACATGGAGTCCAGGCCCGCACAGGTGACCCTGGCGCTAGGTAATGGGTGACGGCGTGTGACAAGCCTTGCTCACCGCCTGCCCACGATGTGTGCTTCCCCTCTGCCTTCGTTCCTTGACTCCCCCCCTCACCTCCTGCACCATCCCTCTGTGTCCTTCCACTGTCTCCCCAACCCTCCCCCCGCCACCCCGCGCTCCGTCCCCCAGTCAACCTGGGCTGGGTTCCCTTACCTTGCATCTCGTGAGTCCCGGATGCCGGAGCCCTTGTGTCAGCCTTGGGCTTGCCTGCAGGAAGTAGCCTTCGCAGTCAGAGCTGGTGGGGATTACCTAGGACACTTCACAGACAGCAAAGCCTCTTAATTCTTGGCCTTGGTGTCCCCAGGGCTGGGGAGCAATTAGGGTTTAGTGACGGATCGTTGTGCTACTCACTGGCTTTCCAACTTGATTAGGTAAAGCTCAGACAAACCCCAGTAAAATGATTTCTCGGGGACCTTTGAAAGTTTGGGATATAATTGAAGACAGGCTTATTATTTAACAATTGCTAAAATTCAAAGAAACACGTGTTGTGCATATTCGTGAGGTCAGCGAGGTGAGAAAACTCTCCCATCGACCACCAGGAATTCCAGATGGCAGCTGGAATCCTGCTCCCTCAGATCTGTGACCTTGGGGGGCCCTGGACCTTGCATCTTGTCATCTGGAAAGGGGGGGGGGGGGCCAAGCCCATCTCCCGGATGGCCGTCAGGGTTCCACGAGGTGTTCATGAGAGCCCGTGAGGGGCGCCTGGGTGGCGCAGTCGGTTAAGCGTCCGACTTCAGCCAGGTCACGATCTCGCGGTCTGTGAGTTCGAGCCCCGCGTCAGGCTCTGGGCTGATGGCTCGGAGCCTGGAGCCTGTTTCCGATTCTGTGTCTCCCTCTCTCTCTGCCCCTCCCCCGTTCACGCTCTGTCTCTCTCTGTCCCAAAAATAAATAAAAAACGTTGAAAAAAAAAAAATTTAAAAAAAAAAAAAAAAAAAAAAAGAGAGCCCGTGGGACCGTCGAGGCTGGTCAGCCCCGAGAGCTTCCGGTCCATCCCAGAGCTGCCTTTCTAGAGCCTCATCAGTGCTCGTTGCCATGGCTACTGCTGGCTTGCTAAGGGCTCAGGCTGCCAGATTTAGCAAATAAAAATTCAGGATGCCCAGTGAAATTTGAATTTCGGATAAACAACGAATAATTTTTTAGTGTGAATTCGCCCCAGATAGCCCATGGCTCGTACTTCACCATCTCTTTCCTTTCCTATTGCAGGAGACATACTTATGCTGCAAAAGCATTTGTAGTTTATCTGAAATTCAGTTTCACTGGGCGCTCTGTGTTCTATCTGGCAACCTTAACAGGGACAGAATATTAACTTGTTGAAAACACTAGGAAGATGTTTCACTTGAAACAGCTGGTGTTAGGATAGATTCAGAACTATCTGGCAGCCTCATTTATCAGTTCTGCGTGAAGAAGAACCAATTTATACATTATTCTCGATAATTAAACGTCGTTCCACCAAAGTTGGTCCTGTATTAAAGAAACAAAGTTAAGTACCTCGTGGCGTCCTAGGCTGAGAGAAGGAGTGTCTCATGTGATGAAAAGGTTTGTTGTTGTTAAGGTTTGTTTTTTTAGTGATCTCTGCACCCAACATGGGGCTCGAACTCATGACCCCGAGATCAAGAGTCACATGCTCTGCCCACTGAGCCAGCCAGGTGCCCTGAAGAAAAGGTTTTTTAAAAAACAATCCCAAGACAGCCTCTCCTTCACATGACCCTAACAATTATTTTTGGATTTGTGTATATTTTAGCATCTTAATTTTTTTATCCTTTTCAAAATTACACTATATGTATTTCTCTGTGGGTAGCAAATTTGAGGCGTGAAAATAAGCCGAATTACATTTCGATGAGGGGAAAGTGAGCGAAGACAGCAAAGAGATGAAAATTAAGAGCAGGTATTTATCTTAAGTAGATTCTAAAATTTGCTTTAGATGCTCTCAAAGTGATTAGTAATTTCTTAATGTTGCTTTTAGAATTAAAAAAAAAAAAATGTCATGGGCTTGAGGACTCTACCTTCCTTAACTGACTTTTGACATAATCTGGATTTTTGTGAATTTTCTCCTACCCGAAACTCGTGCTGTTCCCCAGGTTGATGAATGACATATTTGTTGATGTTCGTACAAGCCCTGTTCTGTGTGCCGTAGGCAGTAAAGTGACAAAGTGGGCAAAGCCCGAACCCTCCCTCGAGGGAATGTGTGTTCTCTGGGGGGAGAAATACCAGCCAAACAGGCCTCTGGAATGTGAGAAAGAAGAGAATCAGGCTGACTGGCCATTGCTACCTGTAGGTCCTTCTACAAACATTAGTCTTACTTAATGCTGACAACAATTTTGTGAGTGATATTATATTATTCCTTTTTTACAGGGAAAACTGAGGGCCGGAGAGGTTAAGTAACATGCCGATGTTATAAGGCTAGTAGGTGATGGAGTGAGATTTCAAATCAGGTCCGTCTGACTTGGCTGTACTATCAGCACAGAGTCCCTAAATGGGGGGGACTTGGAAGAGAGACAGGTCACTTCTGACAGAGGGGTTGGGTAGCATCTAGGACAAGTTCACGGGCAGAGCTCAGGTGAGCAGAGACCTGGTGGACAGATCAGGTTTTGAAAGGAACCTTGGAAAGGAAGGGTCTTTGGGCCAAGAGAGGAGCTTGAGCAAGAGGCCAGACCTTGGGGTAGGTACTGAGTTCTAGGTAGTTCCAGGAATAGCATGTAATTCACTTGGACTTGAGCTCAAGGTGTGTGGGAGGAAGAGGTGCACTAATGAGGTGAGCCAAGCAGGAGGACTTCGTGAAGGAGTCTCCCTGCCTCTGCGGATGGTGGGGAGCCAACAAGGGTGTTGACAGGGTTAAGCTGGCATCAGGCACAGGCTGGATGAGAGGAGCATGTGACACTGGAGGCAGACAGACCAGATAGAAGGTCATCGGGGTGACAGGGCACCACTGAAAATGGAAAAGAGGGTGGATAGCAGTAGACGTGGGCAAAGCAGGACTGGGGACTGGAGCGATGGCAGTGGATGGCAGGGGGAACTATAGTGGGGTGCACAGTTGACCCGTGGGTGAGCTGTAAGTGAAAATCCCTGGCCACAATAAATGGCTGTTTGGAGAGGAGCTCTAGAGATAGCAGGATGAGGGATGGACTTCCCCGTAGGCTGGTTGTACTCAGAATAGTTACCACATTCCGGAGTCTAATCCTCACTTTGTTAGGCTATGACACTGATTTATTATTATTTTAATCGGGCTCTAACAAACTAATATTAAGCAATCTTCTGATACACTTATGCAGGAAAATTAGAATGCAGTTAATCTATTTCTCAATGGAGACAATAAGGTTAAGTGAATGCTGACATTTGCTGATCAATACATTTTTACCCTGAAAGCTGACCTGCACTTGAGTTCAGATTACATTCAGGAGGTAGAGGAGTACGTGTGCAATCTCAGCAAAGGGATTTGGATGGGTATGCAGTGGTAGAGGTGTACCTGCCATGTGGACAGGCCTCACTCCCGAATGACCAGCATGCCTCTGGTTGATTCATTCTTCCTACAGTTGTATCCATTTCTTTAAATGAAGCTGGTGTCTGAGTCTTGGCCAGGAAACCATTGGTTCTCTTTAAGGTGACTCTGTACATGCCTGCACCGGCCCTTGGTGTATGTTTTTACAGTTTTACCATGAGAGCACCAGGTTGTGCCTTATTTCCAGGCTCTTTGGCAGAAACTCAGTGTTGAATGTGGGTTTCGCCCACACGGGTGTAGGGTACACCCAGCTTGCAAAGTTGAACTTCCATTCAAGGATGTAGGGAAAGGACTCTTATCTTCAAGGAGAACATTTGGACCTGAGGCTTAACAAGGGTATAACATCTTTGTGCATATGGGAAGGTCAACACTTCAGAATATGACCATGGCCTTCGTACTTCTTGGTTTTAAGAGACCGTTCTTTCTTTAAAACAACTTAGCAAGTAATTCTGGGAGGACCACTCTGACTGAGACCTTAGGAGCAGGCAGTAGAAGTCTGAGCTTCAGCCACCTCTGGAAATTTAAAAAACACATTTTAGTCATAGCTCAAGGATATAAAAGAGCCCAGAGGCATATGAACCTCCCATCGCTAAGCGGAAGGCACAGAGACCAGTTAGTTCACAAGTCAAGGGCACTTCAATTTGGGGTCTGGAGTAGCTCTCCAAAGGAGGGAGCTTTGATGGGGTCTTGAAGGGCACTAGGATTTGGATCAGGTAAACAGAGAGGTGTCTGTGTATCCAGGGTTGGATGGAGGAGACAGGTAAGAGTCTATTGCCCTTGAGAGTCTGCTGTCAGCCAGACCCTTTGCAAGGTGTTGATAAATCCCCATTTCGCTTGGTGGTTCCGTTCTGGGGGAAAGCCTGGAGGATTTCCTCCCAGCCCACCCTGCAATGCCCAGACCTGGCAGAGAAAGCACTTAGCAAGACTTATTTGATCAAGGTCGGAAACATCGTCCACAGCCAATAACCATTAACAAGAAGTCACCTGGCTTTTATGTACCACTGACATGAGAGCTTCGCCACGGCCTACTGGTGGCCTTGTCCCCACTTTAGACATCAGGAGACTGAGATGGGGGGCAGAGCTCCCCAAAGTCACTCTGCTGAGAAGGGGTGAAACTCAGGGGTCCAACCTCCATGGACTGACCCCCATGTGGCCCCAAGGCCTGGGAACTTGACTCAGGGATAGCGTGAACAGCGGAACAGCCGAGATTTTGAGAGCGAACTGCTACTCCACAGAGCAAGCAAGGGAGAGCAGAGAAGTGACGGCTCATACTCTGGAGAACTTTAGACCTTTTCATCGCTTAATAGAGTGGCATTGAAAGGCAAACTATTTTCAAATTGTACTTTAATCTTCATCTCCTTCAGAAATGAAAAAACCAGAAATCCATTTGCAGGGCTGGTCTACATTTTACACGTGGGTATCTTCATAAGATTTTCGTCTTTGTCTCTTTCTCCTTGTTGCGTCTAGAGAAGCGGCAGTGAATGCTTGAGGCAGGACTAAGGTGTTTGGGGGAATGCCCTTGACCCTGGACTCAGTGCTTCCTGAACATACTCTTCTATGGAAGAGGGAACTTGTTTCCTTTTGCTTTTTTATTATGGAACATTTAAATAAATATGAGTTAGAGGACATAGTGTAAGGATTCCCCATGTTCACAGCACCTAGACTTAATTTTTCATCATACTGACATCTATAAAGTGAATCCCAGACCTTGTAGATCATGAAATACCACTCCAGATTATCACAAGGCATGTTTTATAAAGAATAAATAAGGACAACTTTGGGGCACCTAGGTGGCTCAGTCCAACTTTGGCTTAGGTCATGATCTCACAGCCTAGGAGTTCAAGCCCCATGTTGGGCTCTGTGCTGACAGCTCAGAGCTTGAAACCTGCTGCAGATTCTGTGTCTTCCTCTCTCTCTCTCTCTGCCCCCTGCACTCATGCTTTGTCCCTCCCTCTCTCTCTCTCTCTCTCAAAAATAAACATTAAAGAAAAAAAATAAGTACACCTTCAAAACATAACCCCGATATTATCGCAACTATCAAAATTAACATTCTCTTAGTATCATGTTATACCATCTAGATTCAGATTTCTCCAATGGCTTCCAAGCTGTCTTTAGTTGTTTTTGTTTTTGTAACGTTTGGAGTGTTGAAATCAGGACTTGAATAAGGTCCATATACTGCATTTGGTTGTTATGTCTAGAAGTCTTTCTTATGTTAGAACAGACCCCTCTCACCCTTTTTCCCTTCTTCTTGCCTCTGCCCTGCGGAAGGTCCCACGTTCTGAGTGTGTGAGTGCTCACGGGGGTGGGGTTTTACCTGCTCCTCCCTCCCTGGTAACTGGGAGTCGGGCATAAACTCTCCACGGATCCAGGCTCCGTGTTGTGCAAGAGAACATTTAGCCGCAGGGCTGTTTTTCCTCCCTGTGGGCAGTTTATAGAGAACAAAATCCAGGTGCTAATGGTGCTCGCTAATCCTGAGCTATCGCTGCTTCCAGACCTAGTGAAGTTCAGTTTCTTGTCCTGCCAAGCACCTGGAAGGCGTTGAAACCTAACGTGGTGACTGAGCGGGAAAGTGTTTTAAGGAGAATGACCAGCAGCATTTGGGAGAGAAGAGTTGGGGCAGGGCCTGGGGACAGAGTGGCTTGCGGTGCCAGGGGAGGGGGAGGCTTGAAGGCCAAGGTGGGATAGCACCATTACCACTGCATGGGTCCAAGCCAGGACTGCAGGATCCCTTCACTTGACAAATACGTCCCAACCCCCGCCCCCGTCCCCCCACCATCCGCACCTCCCTCCCTGCCCCATGTTTCCCAGCTCGTCCACCCCAGCTACTCAGGCCGAAACCTCAGAATCTCTCCCTGACCTTCTCTTCTCCTGCACCCCATCCGGCCCATCCACAGACCCTGTCTGCTCCACCCGCTGGAACCCAACTCCCTTCCACATGTCCACCGCCCTCTGCCCTCTCCCTGGCTCATCACACGGCCCGCTCTCTGGTCTCCACCCTGAACCTGATGCCATTATTCACCCCACAGCAGCCTGTCACCTCTTAACTGTGTTCCCAGCTGTAGGCACTGGAAACACCCCTGTGGACAAAACCAGCCCCTCGTCTGGCAGAGGTCACCTGCTAGCAGCTCACATTCAATTAGGTCACGGTGTGCTTCACGCTAAACTCCCGCGACAGCCAGAGAGGCCTCCTGTGAGCACCCCCACTGGAAGATCAGCCTCGCCCCCCTCTCAACAGCCCCCTGCTGTCCCCACGGCACTGACGGCCACCTTCTAAGTTACGTGTTTCTGTGGCCGTGCGTTTGTATCTCCCCGGCTGGAATTTGCTTGCTCACTGCCATATCCCAGCACCTCCGACTGTGCTGGGTACCCGGTGGGCCCAGGATCTGATGACTGGATAAGTAAGGTCATTCACGTAACCAGGCCTGGAAAATCAGATGGTGGAGATACCACAGCCCAGTGATCTCTGAGCTGCTTAACTGGAAGGGAGTTTTGAGAAGCCAGACGTCAGGGCACCAGAGTGGTGGGGGGGGAGGTTGGGTTCTAGACCCTTTCTTTCCGTCTCCTCCCATCTGAAGGTTCTGACTGAGGGTGGGAAGCATAGGGCTTCTCCCCAGCTTTTACACTCCTCTCTCTCGAGATAGTCGCATTTCTTGACATCCTGCCTTTCTGAAAGACTGACCCAGTAACTAGAAGCAGAGTGCTGACTCCACCCGATAAAAAGCTGATTTTTCACCCTTAACATGATTCACTCCATCGTTCATACTGTGAAGTCTTGTGACGTTCGTACTCGTGAAGTCCGTGAGGCACTCTCAGTCCACCTCTAGCTCAAAATCCATTACCCAATCCACTCTTCTTCATCTGGAAGGCTCTGTGTACTGTGGGGAAGGAAACAGCACCCCCCTCACCTTGCGCGGTTCAGGCATGTTTTCACGGCCCCTCATCGCCCTCCCGCTCAAGGCTTCAGGAGGAAGTTACGGTGTGGCAACATTACCTTCTTACGATCTGGGCTCCAAGAACATACCAGGTCGAGTCCGTTTCCTCCGTACCTTGCCAAGGGCAAAGCCTGCCTGGAAACAGTCACTTACTTTCCGGGGGCCGGGAGAGGGACGGTGATGCAGGAGGGTGTGTTGTCGAAAGTAAGTGGCTTAGCACGATGCCGCTCCTGGCAGATCAGTTTCTATCAGACGCGTGCCGCGGGGCTTCTCAAACTTCCCTCGTTCTCCCCGACAGTGTCTTTCTAGACCCTGTTTTCCTCAGCGGCCCCATGAAATGGCAACAGCACCGGTGTACCGTGTGTGCCTTTCTGGGCGTCTGGCCTCGGCGTCATCCGATGACCCGGACACAGAAGTGGGAAAAGCCGGGCTGACTCCGGGGCGTGGACGCAAGTGTGGCGAGCGCACTGGGCTCCCCGCGTGGTGTCGTGGGAAGGCGGCGGGAAAGCTGGCTGTGGCAGAAAGGCGCCCGCCGCCGAGCTCACGGGAAGTGGCTCAGAACAAAACACAAGCAAGTGCCCAAATGAGTGGGACACACTTAGCATCAGGAAGTTAGGGAGACCTGGCTCCGTGGCCTTGGATCTGAGACGTCACAGAAATCTGGGCAC
Source organism: Panthera uncia (assembly GCF_023721935.1). Lineage (NCBI taxonomy): Eukaryota > Metazoa > Chordata > Mammalia > Carnivora > Felidae > Panthera > Panthera uncia. The sequence continues at coordinate 112,202,367 of NW_026057580.1, read as the reverse complement.
GCCCTGAGCCTGGAAGGACGGAGAGACGTGGTGGGAAGTCAGGAGTGGGGAAGGAGGAGAAGGTGAGTGTAGGAGGAGCCGGCTCCAGCCAGTTTGCAGCTGGTTGGGCCCGGCTGTGAGTGAGGAGGACGAGGAGGAGGGTAGGCGGCTGCACATCGAGCCTGGAGGGGGACGGGGACCAGCATGTAGGATCTGCTCTCAGGTCAGAAACCCCAGCAGCTGCGTCGGGCGCATTTGGTTACGGAACTTCACTCGCTTGACCGTCCCCGGGCCCGCGCGCTCGGCCCTTGACCCTGTGCGCGCCGCTCAGCACCTGCTCAGCAGCAAGACCCCCCTGGGCGCCACAGCCCAGGCAAAACCTCCCTGTTTCCTCAGCTCCCAGTAGATCTTCAGTTTCATGTTTTTATTCCAATTTTTGCCCGGGGCCCAGAGAGTGCGGGCGGGCGCCTGCGACTTGATGAATGGCTTCCAGGTGAAGGGCACAGGACGGGTGCACCGGAGAATGTCGCCGTCTCCTCCCAGGCCCCAGTGCCACGTGGCCAGGGCAGAGGCGTGTCCCCCGCCCGCCTTCCGTACAGGATGGAGACACAACAGCACATCATGCACCAGATGCTTCAGTTTTGTTTTTGCCTTTTGGGGTCCTTTGAAGACGAGAGGTTTAAGTTTTAACCTAATTATTATCAAATTATAAAAACGGTTATAAACCCATAATTGTATATACTTAGTTTATAGATTACATATCATTATGGATGTGATTGTACAATTTTTTAAATTAGATAAAGTTAATTAGGAAACTACTATTTCGCTTTGTAGCATCTCTCCCCCGTGTCCGGATGCGGGGGAGGCTGTATTGTTGACGCAAGTTCGAACAATGAGCTCTGCTCAACAGTGTGTTTTTCAGGGTCCTTTCTGCAGCCTGTTTGCCTCTCGTGTGTGATGAGAACTCCGCTCAGCACCCCCACCAGAGCGGAGTCAGGTGGGCTCAGCATCGGCTGTGTCCAGAGGGATGTCGAGACTGAGGACGGGGTGTCTGGGGATGACAGATGGGGGGGCGGTCCGCACATGGACACTCAGCCTGGTGGGTTGATCATTTCTTAACTGGCTGTTTTTCCGCTATCTCTTAATTACGTCTTTGGTCCTCAGGGCTGTCTGGTCGCTGGTCGAGTGAGACGCCGGAGAAGAGCCGTGTGCCGGCTGCAGGTTAAATGCTTTAAATACTTGAGTGTATTTCACCTTCACCAGAAGCCCTGAGTTGATTATCTTATAGATAAGGAATGACCACCGTCTGCCTGAGGCCAGGGTTGACCTTCCACCGTAATCTTCCTCTTATCCGCCCCCCTCCCCAAATGCTCTCTTTCTTTCCCGTACGCCACCCCTTATAATCACGGCTTTTAGTGTCTGTGCAACCTCGGAGGGGCCTTGCGGGCACCAGTGTCCCCAGCTCTGGGTTCAACACCCGGCAGGCTCACGTCCCCGCTCCGGGAGTGTGGCCGGCTGCCTTGCCCCACCGTTTCCCTGTCCTCACCGGCAAGATGGGGGCAGGGACATTGGCTCTCCAGGATGCTGTGAGCTAACCCAGTGCGTGCTACTTCTTACCCTTCTTCCCAGACAGGAAAATAGGCGCCTCTCCTCCTACCCCACTTTTCCTTTTGTCCATCTAACTTCTTTTTTTTTTTAAACATTTATTTATTTTTGAGAGAGAGACAGAACGTGAGCAGGGGAGGAGCAGAGAGAGAGAGAGAGGGACACAGATCTGAAGCAGGCTCCAGGCTCTGAGCTGTCAGCACAGAGCCTGATGCGGAGCTGGAACTCATAAACCGTGAGATCATGACCTGAGCCGAAGTCGGATGCTCAACAGACTGAGCCACCCAGGCGCCCCTTGTCCCTCTAACTTCTTGTTTCCCACCTGCGGTTAAGCGGGGCAGCGCCGCAGCAAACAGAATAGACGTAAATCTGTGCTCCGGACCGTCTGTCTCTACAGCCACCTGGCATTGGTGCTTCCATCGGCCCCTGAGATCCTAGACCGCAGATGGGGTTTTGCGGTGAAAGTCACTTCTTGCGCCCCAGGCCCCTCCTGGCCGTCGCCTCCCAGAACTGGGAATTGGCCCCCACCGGTTCTCCAAATGGAGTTTGTAAAACGGGCCCCAGTGGTGGGCAGAGGCAGGTACGGCCCCAAGTGTAGATTCCAGGGGTGGTAGGGGAGGGGGAGAGAGAGAGAGAGAGAGAGAGAGAGAGAGAGAGAGAGAATCCCAAGGAGGCTCCTGGCTGTCAGTGTGGAGCCTGGCGTGGGGCTTAATGTCACCAACCGAACCGAACCGTGAGATCACGTCCTGAGCCCAGACCAAGAGTCGGAGGCTTAACTGACTGAGCCACCGGGTCACCCCCAGCAAACCAAAAATTTTAGATGGAACAGAAATTTCAAAATTGCTGTATCATATTGTAGGAACCTTGGCCGCAAATCTTAAGCAAATCTTATCTGTCATAGGTTTCAGACGGCTGAAGGCCCTGCCACTCACAGTGGCCCTGCCACTCACTCGGTGCCTCTGAGGAGAACCGGTGAACTGGGTGTCCCTCCCTCCCACAAGGAATTAACATGCAGCTTGAGGCTGCTGGAGTGGGAGGGAAGGGAATGTGATAAATTGGGTATTGGTTTGCCTAGGGGAGGGGAGGGACTGGATGGGGACAGGAGAGGGGAGGCAGGGGATGGGTGGGGACTGGAAAGGGGAGGAGATGGGTGGGGACAGGAGGGGCGGGGAGGGGGTGGGAGGGGATGGGTGAGGAGGGAAAGAGCTTGGGGAGGAACCAGTTTCCGTGCGAAGGTGAGGACTGAGGCCCTGCAGATCCAGAGGAAACTCACGTTTCTCCCTCTCCCTTTTCAAAGGGGCTTTCACTGCAGGTGAGGGGCGTGCCTCCCTTCCTCCTGTGTCCCCTGCATCTATTCCGTCGTCTGCTTGGAACAAACACTGATATCTCCATTTAGATTTATTCTGAGATCAGAGCAAAGGGGCTTGAGGATTGGGGCTGGGGCAGGGCGGGACCCACAAAACCCAGCGCTGTCTGCATTGATGATGATATGGGAATGTTCTGGAGGACCTAGGACCGAGACCGACGGGAGAAGGTACTAAGGACGGAACCCAGACAGAGTGTGAGTCCAGAAGTCTCTGCACCCACTGAACTTCAGCCAGTGTGGTGAGGAAGCTCCTGGCTGGGCCACAGCAGACCCCCCCCCCCCCCCCCCGTGTCCCAGGATTGCAGGGCCTGCTGTCACCCTAGCATCTCGGCCACCGCAGAGGCCACAGAAAAACGTGTGGAGTCCCCAACCTAAGGCAGTGCCACCCGATAGAAGGATTTCAGGGACAGAATGGAGAGGACTCTTCCTTGGGGGAAGGGCAGCAAAGAAGAGGGAGGGACTCGCCCGCCTGCACCCCCAGGTCCCTTCTTAGATCAGCGAAGGAAGTTTTTTCATGCCACCGATATAGCCCGGTTATTCTAACCTACAGCAAAATGTGCCCAACCAGCAGGCCTCGGGAAGAGCCGGGAGGGAGGTGGCTCCGGTGGTCTGAGGACGCTATGTGGGGGTGGCTCGTGGTCTCTGTGTGACTCGCGGTCTCCGTGCGACTCGCTGCAGCCACCTTCCGTCGCGCGTGGGTCCACTCGTCACTCACTTTTTCCAGAGTGCAGGTACGGGCTGATCAAGGAGACACAGGCGGCATCACCCAAAGGCTCCATGGGGACATCACTGAGGGACAATAGTGGCTTCTCCACGCTCCAAAGTTTTCTGCTGGTCTCTGCCTTTTCTGTCTCGTGGCCATTAGTACTTCCAGGCCCCCCCCCCCCGTGGATGACCCAGCCTCAGGGGGGTGACCTCCTTGGCTCACCAAACAATCAGGAGCCTGGAGCCAGCAGGTCTGTCTGGATGTTTTCTTTACCTGCAGCACCTGACCTTGGAAGAGTCAAATCCCAGCCACCTTCCCAAGTGACTTTCCTGGGCAGGGGCCCCAGTGGTCCTGTTCCCTTGTGCCTTCCTACTGTCTACCCGTGGTCGGTGATGTGTGGGGCGGTAGCCTGAGTGGACATGTTCACGGAGAGACCCTGCACTCGCTCACCCTCATGGCCAAGATATGACCACCGAGTATGGAAGAGCGGGTCCTGGGGAGGCCCTGGGAACCTCCAAACTGCTGGCACTTTGCTGGCCTGGTTTCCTTCCTTCCAGCATCTTCCCACCGAGAGAGCCCTCTCAGGACACCGCTGCAGCCTCTAGGCTCTTGTCTGGGGCTGGCAGAGGAGCTCCCCTTCCCCCTTCTTCTGCTTCGGTTTTGATGTGATGCATTGTTTTAATTCCGAGCTGCACTATTTTTCAATTAACTACTCAGTTATTGGCTCCAGTTCTCGTGAGGCAAAAACTTCCATTGCTTTTTTTCCTTCTGATTGCTCAATGAGGGTTGGTTTGGATACACAAACAAGAAGGTCAGTGCTTTGGGGGCAAAGACCTCATTTCGCATCTCTTATATTTGCCCTGGTAGTATTTGTTGTTGCCCCCTGGCGTCGTAATGCCAGCTGATGGGCCTGCAAATCCCAACAGTTGACAAGTGATTTTTCCCGCCATTTTCTCATGGGCGTCATTGGCGCCACTCACCTGTCCAGGGTCGTTTGGAGGGAGAGGGTCAGAGCAATCCCAGGATCTGCTGCCATCCTGGGCAGATGGTGAGAGCCCGCGAGACAGGCCATTGAGGGAGCTGCTGGCAGACCTCCCAGGATCCTGCGCCCTGAGCCGCCAGAAACCCTGACATTCAACACGCCACAGGGCAGAGTGCATCTAGCTCGAGTGACCGATGTCCCGCCCCCCTCCCATGGGAGCAGTCCACCAGTGCAGGTGCTCTCGGGGCTGCCTGGCAGTTGGCTGGGAAACCGCAGAGCCAGGCCCTGACCCACGGCGCCGAGAGCAGCCACACCAGAGGGTGAATGAAACCTCGCTCGGGGAGGTATTTGTAAGTTGCGTGTAGTTATTCACATGGCACATCTCACTAAAACATCAACTGCTGAGTCATTCGACTAAAGGTTTTTGAGCACCTACCAGGGTGGGTACTGGGACAAGGGTGGCGGAGACACGAAGAGGAAGGGACGCGGGTGCTGCCTGGAGGGTGTCGCGAGGTAACTGACAAGAATCGCCCCACACTCTGTGGGAATTCGTGTTGAAGGACACGCGTGGTCCCAGACTACTAGGCGCTTCAGTGTTAGCCCAGACAGGTAGGAAACGGACCGCCTCCCATGCTGGTGATTCAAGCGTGGATTGGTAGGATCTTTTTGGAAGGCAATTTGGAAATACCCATAAAATTTGAAAATATGCGTACTCTTCAACCCATAATTCTACTTTTGTGTATACCTATGCTGGAGAAATACTTTCACAAATATTTTTTTTTCTAAAACATGCATTTTCAAGGGTGTTTATTGCCGTATCTGTAACAGTAAAAATGCTAATCAGTAGCAGAATGGCTAAATAAATCGTGGTATATCCATAGCATGAACAGCACAGCTGTTATGTTACCCTTTATGAAATTGTCATTCTGGTTATTTTTGACCTAAAACAAATGGCAGTTTCATATATTGAACAGAAATCCCTGTGCCTGTGTTTATCTTCAAAATGGGGATAATAATAGTGCCTCCTACTCTCATAGAATTAATGTGAGGATTTCATGCAATACCACGTGCAAAGCCCTTGGGACAGTCCCCAGCACATGGCTGGAGCCCAACAAATGTGTGCTAATATCACTATGTATATGTGTCAACATGGAAAGATTCAAAATACACCATTTGGAGAAAATCACTATATTTATATTTTTACAAAGGCGGATGAAATATGAACCCATTTGTGGGTGGGAAACACATGAGCCACTGTGTGTGCGTCGTTGAGTAAATGCCTAGGAAAGGGACTAGAAGGCTTCCTTCCAAACTCTTCCTAGAGGTGAACCCTGGAGAAGGGAGCGGGAGGGGGAAGGGGAGGAGAGCTGCTGGGAGATAAGGCAGCCGCCTGTTCAGGGACTGGTCTCAGGGACCCGTCCTTATTCCACCATGGGGCGGGTCAGGCTGTCTCTGCAGCTGGGGGTGTCATCTCTGCGGCTCATGTTGGAGCCTGAAACCCCAAGGGCAGGCAATCAAGGCGTGATGGATGTAAGTTGGGGAGATCAAGGGGTTGGAACCGCCAAGTGCAACCCGAAGCCTTAGGAGGGCTTGCGTCAGCGAGGGGACACACAGAACCTGGCCCAGGAGTCAGACGAGCTGGGGGCGGGGCGGGGGGAGGGGCAGTTGGAGACCCAGCGCTGATGCTGCCTCAGGCGGAAGAGGTGAATCAGCAGGTCTGCAGGCGCGCGCGCGCGCGTGCGTGCGCGTGCGTGCGTGTGTGTGTGTGTGTGTGTGTGTGTGTGTGTTACAGAATGCCGCTTTGTCCCCTCCACCTGCCAGACCTCCCAAGAGTGTTTGTGCCCCCCCCCAACTGGAAACAAGCCAAACAAGGGAGTCTGGGAAATGTAGTCCAGCCTAGCCTAAGGGACAGGCCACAGGGCCATCAAGGGGGAAATGTCACATTTTCCTCTATATACATCTGGATTTTTAAATTCTCTTACAGTGTGACCCTAAAAATGTATTTATTATGAATGAAAAAAAAATTTGAAAGCCCTTGGTGAAAAAAAAAAAACAAGGAAAGAAAACTCTTCCTCCCAGTGAGATCTAACGTTTGGATTTCTTGCTGACGGCGTCCTGAGAATCTATTTCTCCGCTGCTACCCACCTGGCCTGGCCGCGGCCACCATCGCCTCCTCCCTGGGCGACTGCACTCACCTCCTAACTGCTTCTGGCCGACTCTCACAGTCTGGTCCCCCTTCAGCCAGAGTGCGCTTTTCAAAATGCAAATTAGATGCTGCTGTGTGCCTGTTTAAAAATGCTCCAGTGGCTTCTCATTGCTTTCATTATGAAGCCATAAATCACAGCTCCCCACTCTGATCCAGAAGTCGTTGTAACACTCTCCCTCTGTCTCTCTCCCCCCACCTCTTCTCTCTCGCCTTTAGTGGTCGCAGAGCCTTGTGGGTGCCATAAAGTTACCATGCAGATTACAGTAGTTCATGGCTGGCTACTGGCTGACCACCTACCGTGCACAGCATTTGCTAGGTGCCTTGACGATGTCATCTGATTAAATACCCACGGCATGGGGTACAGGCTAAAAGCTTTTCCTGTGCCCGGTTTGCAGACAAGCACACCGAGACTTAGGGACGTAGAGAAATGAGCAAGGGGCGAGCGGCACCACCGGGATCGGAGTCTGGAGTGTCTGACCCCCATACCCATGAGCGTGATGTTCAGAACCATCCATCCTGGGGACAAGTCTTTCCTTCCCTGTCACACCGCCTCGTGAGTGGGTAACGGGCTTTCCCCGGGGCAGTCGGCTCTGGGAGGGTAGGCATCTGAGCCACGTCTCCAATGCCCCGCATGGAACTCGCGCACATTAGGTCACTGGTGTTTGTTGAAAGCGTGACTGTGCTGGTGCCGTGCTGGGTTCTGGATTGCAGCTAGGGTTATTAGACCTCAATGATGCAGTCCTTGCTCCCAGGGCTTGTGCTGTGGAGTAGGGGAGCTGGTCTCACGCTCTGTCACTAAGTCCCGGCAGGGTGCAGGGGGGCGGCACGTGTGAATCAGCCCAGCCTGGCCCCCAGTAGGGAGGTGTGGAGCCCAGAGAGGCAATCAGGGGGTATTTGCAGAATGGCCGTGGGATGCGAGTCACAGGAACTGAACAACAGCCTTATCTCGCAGACTCCCACGTAGTTCTGCTTTTGGGGGCTTATCTGTGCTCCGTGGCCAGTAATGGGGTAGATCGGTCCTGCCCACCCAAGCTCTTAGAAGAAATCAGCGCAGCAATATAAGTTCCTCCTACCCAGTGGTAAACAACTGTCCTTTGTCCTGGGTGGTGCTGCCCGGCCCTCCTGCCCTCCCTAAACACTTACCTTGTTGCCGACTTGCTGTGTTAGGTCCCACTGATGTCATTGCCTGTGGGACAACTGACCGGGGACTTGGCATTTTCTCAGCTCTGAGGACTAGGCAGACACTTTTCATTACCAAGTAAAGGGAGCCGGTCAGTTTGTCTGTCATGAGAGTGCTGGATCCTGAGTGGTTGGTTTGTTGGGAACTTCCTGTGTACTGTGCGTGGATCGGCCGCTGTGTGCTGTATTCTTTAATCCTCAGGGAATCCATTCTAAAGAGTAGGACACTGAGGCACCAGGAGGCTCACTTGTCCAAAGCCCCACAGTGCTCACTGCTTAGAAACTAGCCTGAAATGCCTTCTAGAGAGTTCTAGGGCTCCAGTTAGAAAGCATCAGTCTCCAGCCTCAAGGAGAAAGGTTTCCAAGGGCAGCCACTGACGCCCTTAAAACAGGAGGTGTGCCTCCAGTCAAGACTGCACCTGCTCATGTGTGCGTGTGTGCGCGTGTGTGTGTGTAGGGGGTGGGTGAGGAGTGAGTCTTCTGCTAGATGTGTACCCCACTAACCGGTGATAAACAGGGCTATGGCCTTGGGGCACAGGCCTCACATACCACCCATCCACCTGCTGAACACCTTCAACTTTCAAAATTCATTTTAAAGTTGCCATGTAGTAGATAGAGTCTTAATCCCCAACGTGCAACTATTTTTCTGAGCCATTTCTACCATCGAGGCAGGCTTTTCCTGAGGCAACCAGGTTGGAAAGGGGTCACCAGGAATAAAGCTATCACTGAAGAATAAAGCCAAATTGGTCATTATTGCCTGGGGCAGGGGGAGGGGGAAGGACTTCTCTATTTTCACAAGCTCCTTCCTGTAAAGAATATTTGAACAGTTTCACTAAGGCCTGCAGTACGATGGCTCTAATGTATCCTGGCTTCCTGACACCGTGGGTCTTCATTATTTCAGGTGCACACGAGCATCGTGAATGGGAGAGAGAAATTAGGTATTTAGTGTTCTTTGATGGAGTTTATAAGAATCCCGATTAGGGGCGCCTGGGTGGCTCAGTCGGTTGGGCATCCGACTTCGGCTCAGGTCATGATCTCACGGTTCGTGAGTCCCGCATCAGGCTCTGTGCTGATGGCTCGGAGCCTGGAGCCAGCTTCGGGATCTGTGACTCCCCCCCTCTCTCTGTCCCCTCCCCAGCTCATGCTCTGTCTCTGTCTCTCACAAAATAATTAAACGTTAAAAAAAAAATGAAAAAAAAAAAGAATCCCAATTAGTCATTTTGCAGGCTTTTAAGAATTCTGTGCATCATCTCACGCTGCCTTTCAGAGCGCTGGAAACACGAGGGCAGGCATTCTTGATGGATTCTGGCTTTCTGATTTACTTCTCCCCAAGGTACTTAATCAAGGAATGCAAGCAACTCATTTGGCTTCTCAACGCTTCCTCTCCTTCCCCGGACCCTGTTGTGAAGTCTTCCTTGTTTTCCTTCTGCTTCTAAGCCATTTCAAGGACAGGGGTCTGGGCTGAAATGATCTAGAAAGTGACCTCTAGAAGTTGCTTTCTGCCCCAGCCGGGAGGGTAGAGCCTTGCTCCTGCCCGGCCCGGTAGAACCAAGCCTTGGTCACCAAGGACGCGTGAAATAAACGTCTGTCTGTTGTTGTGGTTTGTTCCAGAGCTGGTGATGTTGCTGGAGTGGTGGTCGGGCACGGAATGCATCATCCATACAGACCCCCAGGCCTACCCCAAGTACGGAAAGGAAAATGCCATCGTGGTTCTGAACCACAAGTTTGAGATTGACTTTCTCTGTGGTTGGAGCCTGGCCGAACGCTTTGGGGTGTTAGGGGTAAGTTGGATTCACATTTTTCCGCCTCACACACTTCCCTTGTGCAACACCATGGCTTGCCCTTTTCTCTCAACCACTCGGGATTGCAGAAGCATTAACAGTTTCTACCTGATGAAATGTTCTTAACCAATTGCTTTTCATTCCTGCTTGGAGTCAAGATGAAATTCTTCTTCTTTTTTTTTTTTTAAGTTTATTTTTTTATTGAGAGACAGAGAGAGAGAGAGAGAGAGAGAGAGAGAGAGAGACCCCCAAGCAGGCTCTGCACAGTCAGCACAGGGCTGGACCCCACGAACCGTGAGATCACGACCTGGGCTGAAACCAAGAGTCAGATGCTTAACCGACTGAGCCACTCGGGTGCCCCAAGATGAACATCTTCTAATGACCGACAGTGATATTTATTCAGCGACGACTGTGTGCTAGGTATTTCATATACCGTGAGTTTATTTGCTCCTTATAGAAACATTTATGAATAGATGATATATGCCCTCCCCTTTTTAACGACCTAAGTGACAGAGGGTTTAAATGATCTGCTCAAGCTTACAGAGCTATCAAGTGGATTTGGACTCGGGCTCCTCTGGTTTGAGGCCCCGTCGCGCCCTTCATCTCTGCGCTCCGCTGCTTTCCCGGCTACCGGCCAGGAGTCATTCCAGGGTGCACCTTCCCCTCTGTGGGCTTCAGCACTCTGAGTCCCCAAGCCAGAGAGTTTCAATGTCAGAGTTGAGAATAAATACGAACTTCTGTTTCCCGTCCCCAAGTAGTTTGACTTCTTGCACGCCTTTGGGACTGGGCTTTCTCAGTTGACTTTCATCATCTTGAAAACATCGCGTTGTGTAGTCATGCCCAGATCCAATCAGCAAATTTGAGCTGTCTAGGTGCTTAGGCTGAGCCGTCCCGACCGGGATGAGGGGTGCCGGCCTGGGGCAAGGAAGGGCTGGGACAGCTTGAGCGAGAACTCGGGGCTCCTGTTTGGCACCGTCTGCGGGGAACAACGCCTGCAGACAGACGGGGTGTCTACTCACATTGTTTTTGGACGAGGGAGAGAAAATGATAGTGTTCAGAGGGGCAGAGATTGAAGCCTGGGAGGCTGGTGGGTTGATGGGGTCCACACGTCTAACTCATTGGGGAGGCCGCCTGGGTCTAGTCCCTGATGTGCCTGCGGAGTCTCAGAGACGCCAGCAGCACTTGGGGGGGGGGGGGCGCCTGTGACTGCCTATTTGGGAAGACCCTTCGTGAAGGAGGACTGCACTGCACGGATTACATTTTGTATCTGCGTTTAAACGTTGATGCACTTTTAAATTGGGGGCAGAAGGAGAGAGAAGGAAATGTGTTTAGAATCAAGTCCCATTCATGTCTTTGGGACAAATGAGACTCCTTCTTAGGCACTGAAACCATCAAAAGGCAGGCAAGGTCTTTAGCAGTTTTTCAAGAGATAGAAATAGTGTGTTCCTTCACCGTTGCCACCTTAAGACTTCGAGAAAGCTGGGTTGCCTATGAGCGAGTCACGGAAGGGATTTCTAGGAAAGGGACAGGCCTTCCGGCCAACGGTTTTCTCCTTTGTTTTCCTATTTATTCTTCCAGTTCTGCCTTGGTATCTATGCGCACATGGGTGTTAAATATGTTTTCAGGAACAAGACCAAACACTTTAGCATCTGCCTTTCTCCGTTTCGGGCTCCTGGTCTCAGCTACAGTTCTGTGCTTTGATTCTCTGCGAGAGGAGACCACCCCCTAACGTGTCACAATCCGAACCCCACCACGGAGACGAATGGTCAGACAGGGTCCTTCTTCTGCCTTGGGAGAAAGGGTGCCTAGTCTCTCTGCGTCCTGACTGCTAGAACGTTCTTTCTACTGCCTCCGAGCTAGACTTCCTGGTGTGCCAGCGTCCCCCCAGGCCCGGGACTCCGGGTGTGGTTGAGGGACAGTCGGTGTTTTCCAGGCTTCCCAAGGCTTTGGGGGTATTCCTGCTCAGGATGTGAGCACGCATATGATCTGGGTGGCACCGTCCAGTTCACGTCGTACCCTTGTAGCTCGATGACCACCAGCTCTTTCTGGGTACTTATTCACTGGATTTTGCTATTTCTAATTCTTAGGACATTGTCATTATTTACACTCCATAAACTCCCAAAGCCTCAGTTTGGCTAAATCATTTGTCCCAGGAGCGTAACTAGCACATCTGATTTCAGAGCTCTGCTCTTCTCCCCCGATGGTGGAAGGAGGAAGAGACGCAGGGGCCCTGGGGACGCCGGAGCCTTTGCGTCAGAAAATGACCAGGGCCACCTGAGGACAGGGACCAGGCTGGAGCACAGTGGTAAGAGTGCTGATGGCCGGAAGGTTATTAACAGGACACCCCCATCTGGCCAACAGCACAGGGACTTCTCACCTCCAGCTGTGATTCTGTAAACGGATACCCTGTCCGTCGGGTTTCCTTCCTTACTGTTGAAAACTGAGCAGCCAGGGTTGCCTGTGAGGGGGTGTGAGCCCCGGCATCAGAGACTGTTCTAGGAGCTCGCAGGTTTCGGAGGCTGCCTGGCTGTGAAGCAGGTTGAAGCCTCAGCCTGGGGTGAAGAATGTCCCATTCTCACTGGAATTGGGGAGCCCTACTCAGTGGGGCCTCAGCTTCTGGAAGCCCCAGAGTCCTCGCCGGGACGGGAGGGAGAGTACAGCCGGGGACGGGAGGTGGCCGCCTTCCCCTGTCCTCCAGCACTGAGCACCGGCCTGTGGTGTGGCTGCACTTTCCAAGGTCGCCTCGTGCCGGCCAGGTACCTGGTGCCAGGAGAGCTTGATGGAGGTGTCAGCGACCCTTGTCGGGGTCGGGGGTTGGGCCAAGTCAGGGGGAAGCCGCCAGACTCTTCTCCCCGGGGGCTGCCCTGTCTGCGCTGCGGGAGACAGTTCACATCCACACGTGCTGCTCGAGCAGCCGAGGTCCAGGCAGCAGCCGTGATGCCAGATGAGCCGCTTGGCCTCTTTCCAAAGTGGCACGTTTATTCCTGCCGCCCTTCAGCGGCCACAGAGCAGCGTCTTGTTACGTTAATTGTTCAGTAGTGCCTTTGGCCTTAAATCACCTGCCCCCCAAAATAAATGACTAAATAAATAACACGTGACAGCGAGATCCTTCTGGAGTCTAAGGAGCTCCAGAGCTTCTTAGAGAAGCTTCTTAGAGAAGAAGGGACAAGACGGAGTTCTTGAGGGGGCAGTTTTCACCTGCCCGTGCAACTGCCCACGAGGATGTGCGTTCATAGTGAAGCCGTGAAATTTGCCGAAATTCTTGAGAATGGGGTCATTAAATATGAAATTGGTTTTGGGGGGAAAGGGGTGGGATTTTCTTAAAAAGGAAAAAGACTTGTTGCCTTTTATAAGCATCTGAGGACCCACACGGTCATCCCAGTGGCCTATTCTCCCCTCAGAGCTGGCACTTCGTGGCACAGGCCAGGGTTACGGCAAAGGCTCCAGTTATCACTTTGAAGAATACACGTGCTTCCCTCCTGCCTGGGGACGGGCGTGGCCCGTGGACAGTTAAGAGCATGAATCACTAAAGCGTCCAGCAAAAATACAATGCAGAGGGGCCGGGTTTCCGGAGCTTCCGGAAGCTTCTCTTTCTGTCCCAGCAAAATACATACGTGTCACTTCATAGTGGCCCTGGCAGGTCACCCCAGGTCATATTTGTTGGGTCTTTGAGCGACACCAGGTGCCTGGTGAGCGTTCCATACACAGAAGCGGCTATGGTCAATATTTACCTGCTGGGTAGGTGCGGCCTGTAGGTTAACGTGGAGGCCAACTGGGATATTGTTCTTTAGATTGTTAACGAGCCCGGATCTGTTCTATCTGTGGCAGTGAGACAAGCCACCAAACACAGCAGCTTAAAACAATGAACACGTATTGGCTCAGCCCGTGTGGTCTGGGATCCAGGCACAGCTCAGCTGGGGGTCCCGGCAAGGGTCTCTCGGGAGGTTGTACTCAAGCTGCCGGCCAGGGTGGTGGTCTCATCGGAAGGCTCGCCGTGCGGTGACCTGCCTCCACCCTCGTCCCTGTGTTTGTTGCCAGGCCTGACCCCTCCCCTGGGCTTCTTCTCAGCTTTCCCCTGGACGTGGCCACTGGCTTACCCCAGGGGGAGCTGTCCCGGAGAGAGCAGGAAAAGGCCCCCGAGACAGCACCCACAGCCTTTTTGTGGCCAAAACTCCAAAGTGGCATCATCGCTTGGTCACGTCGTATCTGTCCGAAGTGAGCAGATGAGTCCGGCCCACCCTCCAGGAAGTAGGGTGGGTTACAGGAGAGCTTCGATACCAGGAGGCGAGGACCACTGAGGCCAGTGTAGACCCTGCCACCACACCACGGCAGGACATCTGCTCTCAGACCTCACATAAACATAGTATATGATAGCTCAGCCTGAGAACAGATCGAATTTCTGTTGCGTTTCTTCATATAGGGAGAAGTAGAAGGAGAGTAGTAGAATCATTACCCTAAGCAGAGGGCACCGTGATGTCCCTCACAAAGCTCTCAGGATGGCGACGACAGCCACTGAGGCATCTTCAAAATACTTTCCCAACAAAAGGGGACCGCATTTCTGTAGATGATACCACTGGGCATTAGGGAGATACAAAGGGGGATCGGAAAATACAGTCCTTGCCTTCAGTGATTTTGTAACCTATCAAGAGAGGTAAGGAAGGAACTCACCTGCCACAGGACACAGGGGGTTGAAGAGGGTGACAACATGGGGCTGAGCGGTTCCCTTGGGGCGGCAAGGTGCGGGTGGGCGGTGGTGATACTCGGCGCATTTAACCACAGACCAGTCAGCCCTACAGCACTATCCTGGGGGCCTCCGTCATTCCGAGTGTCACCCCTTTGTTAGCCCTGGAGGGCCTGGGGACGAGCTGGGTTCACTGTGTACAGGTGGGATATTGGGGGGTGAGTTTGGGTATTTGGGGCAGCTCTGTTGACCAAACTGTGGGGAGGGGTTTCAATATTTTCACAACCGATGTAACATTCTGGTGCCTACCAGCACATGGGCTGTGGGGCCCCTGGGACACAGGAGACTTCCAGAAGGTGATAGCACTGGACCAAGGCCTCAAGGGCATGATTTGAGGAGCCACGGGAGATGTAGATGAAGGGATGATCATAGAGGTGGGGAGGTGCCTAAAGGGAGACCCTGAGAGATAGGCCCCCGTCTGCCAGGCGTCACGCCCCTCTTCGCCGTCTGGGCGTGGCCAGGAGTGCGTATTAGTTTTCCCACTCGTGTCACGGGCCGCCAGCTCAAGGCCACTGTGGGCTGCTTTCAGACTTACTGAGGCAAGTCAGAAAGAAGGGTGTGGGCAGGCTGCTGCCATTTTGGCGGACCCATCTGGGCCGAGGTGGAGGCCTGCACGGCTCCGGGCAACACGGCCAGCAGATGTCATAAAGCCCTAGGAAATCACTCAGGGGCTGAAACAAGAACGGAACCCAAAGTGTTGGTGCCCCGATTTAATTTTGCCAAGACGTTTGTGGCCCGCAACATTGAATATGGTTCTCTCTGTGAAAGGTTGACACGTATCTGAAAACCAGCATTTCTCCATGTTTGATTACGAAAAGGAGCCCTTTTCTCACTAGAGGTTTCCTGCAGGAAAAATACCAACGCATATTTGTTTAGAAAGGCTGCACGACTGTTGTTACCTATAAACCTCCGTCAACTATAACATTCCTTCAAATTGTAGGTTTCCTGGGTCTTGTGTTCAAACGTGTAAAACTTAGTAGGAAAGTGGACACTTTGAGAGATGAATCCATGCCTTCTGTGCTCAGATATCAAGAGCAATTATTTCTTTTTCCCTCTACTTACTCCAGAATAGTTCTCTCCTGAGGATGGCAGGGGAGACATAGATGTATAGGCAAAACAAAACAAAACAAAAAAAACACACACAAAAACCCAATGTCTTAGAGTCGCACAGATTGGGACTTGGAACCCTGACTCTTGCATTTACCAGTTGCACGACCTTGGGGAGGTTATCTGACTTTTCTGAACCGCAGTTAATAATTCCCATTTATGTGGTGTTGTAAGGGCTTAGTAAATATATAGGGCTTAATGGCTATATGCCTCGGATTAATGAGTATAAGTAAAATACTCAGTTCAAGTGCCTTGCACAAAGTAGGCGTGCAATAATTATTAGTTTCCTTAACCCTAATTAGTTTCCTTTCATTGAATGTTTTCATCTTACGAGAAGGAGGAAAGGGTATGGAAGACAGAAGAGAGAACAAAGGTTTTACGAAGTGGGCTTTGGCTGGTGCTAGACCCCCAGGCAACCGACACCTCCCCCATCCCATCATTTTTGTGCAATGCAAAGTGCGGTTGTATTCGCTCTCTCTTGGTTTCTTCATACATGGCAGTCAGGTTCCTTTTGGCCCCAGAGAGATTGGAAGTTTCTAGATGGGGAGAAACGTTTTGTTTTCCTTCCCATCAGATACATCTGCAGCTATGGTTTATCAGCTCCCTTAGGGTGGGTTTGCACCACGCTCAATGCCAGTATCACACGGCGTGAGGGAAGCATGCTCCCCCCACCCCGCCCCACCCTCAGGGGCTTGATCAGCAGCCTCCATATTGCACTCGGGTACCACCCACTATACTAAGAGTGGGCAGGGATGCCACTCTTTGCCTCTAAGTATTGACCTATCGGGCCAGGCATGCGGGGATCTGGCATGACACAGATAAGGAGACCGAGAGAATAGTGATGAGGGGAGGCCCCTTACAACCCGGGGGGCCTCATGACTCACTGGCTAAGGACACAAGCCAGCGGCTCCGTGGAAATACAGATATGCACCTTGAGTTCTTAACTGAGTATATTCCTGGCCATGTTAGCATACACTTTATTTTTAAAAGCGTAGTGCCGAGTTCGACACACCAAGGTCTTTTTTTTATTAAACAGGATCCTCTGGCAATGTCTTTAACAAGCCAGGGTTGGATTACACCAACCGATCGTAAATCCAGACTTGTTTACGCAGCCCTACCATGGGGCTTCCTCCCTGCTCTTCACACAGCCCTCAGCAGACCTCCCAAGCCGGTGATGGGAACCGGCTCTGACTGTGCTGGGCCCCAGTAACTGCTCCCTCTTTGTCACGCCCGTGTCCTAAGGTGCTCGGGGCCCTCCATGCCCCCATCTTCCCTGTGCCTCTTCAATGGCTTATCAAACACCTGCTGGTGACAAGAGGTTGGCGGTATAGCTGTCCTGTTACCTTCTGCCCTTGCGGAGCGCTGGTCCCCCAGCCCTGCCCCTGGATTTCTTGTGCTCTGTCTTTCCATCTGGCCAGGCCCGGGGCCACCTGGGGCAGGACTCAGGAGGGCCATTCAGAATAGAGGATGGGAAGGGGACACACGGATCTGTGCTCAGGAAAGAGGAGCAGGGCATTGCGTGGGGGTGGGGGGGCTCCTCTCTCATCTGCTTTACAGGGAGCCCCGATCCGCTGAGCAGAGTCAAGTGTGATAAATACCCAACGCCCGAGAGTTTACTTTGCCTGCAAATGCCCTTTCCTTCCCCACTCCGCATCTGCGCACCAGGCAAACTAAGGAGAGCTTTGGGTTTGGTAAGGGCAGGGGTGTAGACTGGGGAGGGGGGACGGCGGGCGGGAGGAGATGCTGTGAAGAGCTTTGAGTGTCGTGCTCCACCTGGATAAATGGCGCACGTTTATTTCCGGTCGAAGAGAGATGAATTCTCAGAGAGTGCTTTTGTCTCTTGTTTGTTTTGTGCATTTCCCTGTGGCTGTGACTAATTGTGGAACAGTGTTCGTTTTGTTTTCAGGCTCTCCAGAGATTTTTCTGGTAGTGCGAGGTCCCCAGCATTTTCTTTTTTAGCATCAGAGAAGGGAGACAGCAAGAGAAAGGAATGAGGGCAAGCAGAATGAGGCCACGTGTACGTTACCCCAGTTGGCACGAACGGAGTCTCACCTTTTGACGTGCACACGCGTGCGCACACGCACATACACGTACACACACGCCCGGCTCATTGTTTTGAGCTCTAGTCTTATCTCCTGCCTTTTATTGTAGTGAGCGACTTACATTTCAGAGACACGTTCCAGCCCCATCTTTTCTATTCTTGCACCGATCTCTTTTGCCAGAGAGCACGTGTGCTCCGCTCGTTCGCAGAGTGGCACAAGTAACACAGAAGTTGGTAGCTTTCTGTTTCTCTCCTCCCACGACACTTTGAGCGTCTCAAGGCCGTGGGTAACCTTATTCATCTCTGTGTCCCCAGCACCTGTCACAGTGCCCAGTACAAAGGAGGTATTTAACAGACACCTGTTGCATAGACTGAACAGAATAGGGTTTTTTTAAGTGTTTTTTTTAAATGTTTATTTATGTTTGAGAGAGAGAAAGACAGGGTGTGAGTGGAGGCAGGGCAGAGAGAGAGGGAGACACAGAATCGGAAGCAGGCTCCACTCTCTGAGCTGTCAGCACAGAGCCTGAGACGCGGGGCTCGAACTCACAGACTGCGAGATCATGACCCGAGCTGAAGTTGGCCGCTCAACCGACTGAGCCACCCAGGCGCCCCAGCAGAACAGTCTTGATGGTAAAGTCCACACATCAGAAAAGAGGCTGCACCATCGGCTGACTTGCTAGCCCTCTGCAGAGATGGGGCCTCACTCACAGTCAAGAAAACATCCAAAGGGTTGAAGTGTGGATGCTTTAGCCGGCTTTCAGAGTTCCACTTAAGATACCCCAGCCAGGTATTTCATATATTTAATAGAAATACGTGACTTTGGGTGAATCCAAATGACTGACTGGTGACTGTACTGGTAAACCTCCAGGAACGCCCATGTGCTTGGAAACCAGGAAGAGATATTTATACAAACAACACATTGACCAGGGACCATCCTACTGACTAGTGTTAGTCCCTAATCGTGTTTTCGGAGCGGTCAGAGGAGGCGGGGGTGCCGTGGAAAGGAAGGATGCCCTACCTGTTCCAACCGTCCTACAAACCCAGCATGGACACTTCATAGTTTCATCTTAACAGTCGGCGGGTGGCCATGTTGGAGAAAGCCCTCAGCTAGAAAGCCCTGATTCTGCTCAGTTTTCATCACAGAGGCTGTGGAGCTGAGAAAAGTGAGGCAAGAGCCACACGGTCTCAGGGTTGGAATGGACCGGATCTCGGTGTATCTTCAAAGCAGTTCTTTCTGGCACCACACGGTGTCTGCACAGGGGTCGACCAGTTGGCTGGAGGTGCTGAAGGGGCTTGTGGGGTTGGCTGCTTCCCTGAGCTATTGGGTGGTCCCAGCTAGGTTATGGGCCGATTGATTAGATTCTTGGGCAGCTGTAGTAAGATGGTTCTCTCTCACACGCACACACTCTCTGACACAACACTCTCTATATACACACACACTCTCTCTCTCTCACACACACACACACACACACACTTTCATACACACTCCCTCTTTCTCACACAAATACACACATATAGATACATACTTTCACACATACTCTCTCTCTGCACACACCATCTCTCTCTCTCTCTCTCTCTCACACACACACACACACACACACACACTCAAAAGTTTCATAAACTGCAGAACGCGATATCACATCAGCAACTCCCCACAGCTACTAGAAACGGCCAGGTCCTTGCCGTTGTGGATTCCTCACAGGAAGTTGAGCTTCCTAGGAACAGTTTTGATCTTCCAGATATGCTAAGTGTCTAGAGGGGCCTGTGGTAAATCTAACTCCTCTGTAAATCCTCTCAGGTCTACCCTCAAAATAAATCCAGAGTCAACAAAATTGGTATTGTTTTTGTACAGTGTCTTTCCTGAAGACGTTACCGTCCACACACAGAAACCCTTGCGTGGCCTGGGAGGGTCATGATAGTGATGGCACATTGAGTTTCCGGGAGGACCGTAAGCACACTGAGGAGAAAGTTTCTAGTCTCTTGGTCTGAAATAGAGCGAAGTTGGGTAAATCTCTTCGCACACTGCCTCTCAGGGAGCCCTGTAATAACCGCAGCCTTTCGCTATTACCATATGCTGAAGCATGGTTTCAGAAATGGGGGGAATAAAAAAGGACGTTTCGCCGCTGTGCTTACTCTGTGGCGATAATAACAGCTGTACGTTATTGAACACCCGTGGTCAGGTTCTCAACTCGGCACTTTTGTGTCTGCTTCCATGTGGTATTCAATCTTTACAACAGCACGTCGCGATAAGTGTGACTTTCCTCAGAAGACAGCTGGGAATACTGAGGCTCGGGAAGGTTAAGTATCTGGACCAAAGTCACACGGCCGAGCCGTGGTAGAGCCTGGCCGAAACCAGGACTGATGTCGACGCTTTCCAAATCCTGTTATCCTTGCCAAGGAAAGGAAATCAAATAAAGTTGCTTTGATTTGAAAGGCAAAAGTTTCTACCTTAATATTTTAAAACAGTTCTTATATCAGGTAAACATAGTCAGCATCAAGGCCTAGGCCTAATGATAACATCCGGAACTTGAAGGCTGAAAGATGTATTAATTCCCCATAAAAACAGAAATACCTCCTCTGTCCCTGTTGATCATCACCAAATGGGCTGCTTTGATCTAGTCTCACTTAAGTGGTTGAAATGTGCCGATGTCAAGAACTTCCAAAAATGGTAGTTGTTATTAACACTGCAAAATATTTTGTTGGTGAAAGAAAACAGGAAAATATAATAAAATAATAAAATCGGGGCGGGGGGGGGGGGCGCGTTGGGGCTCAGGTTATTAAGCATCTGTCTCTTGGGATTCAGCTCAGGTCATGATCTCATGATTTGTGGGTCCAAGTCCCATGTCGGGCTCTGCACTGACAGCTCAGAGCCTGCTTGGGATTCTCTCTCTCTCTCTCTCTCTCTCTCTCTCTCCCTCTCTCTCTGCCCTTCCCCTGCTCTCTTTTGCTCTCAAAATTAAAAAAAAAAAAAAAAATCACTTCTGATTTGACCACCCGGCTGTAGCTACTGTTATTTTTTACTGTTTTACTTTTTTCATGGAGTCATAATCAGGCTATAGACTCAGCTTTCATTCCAGACCTTTTAAAAATTTGGTATCATATAATAAGCATTTCCCCAGCTATTAAATTATCTGCAGAAAACAAGTTTTAGTGGCTCCAAATGAAAGGTTGGCAGACTTTGTAATTGGAGGGACAGTGAATATTTTAGGCTTTATGGACCATGTTGCCTCTGTCACAGCTATTCAACTCAGCTGTTGCAGTGTGAAGGAAGCCATAAGTGGTGCGTACCCAAGGGAGAGTGGTTGTGTCCCAATAAAACTTTATTTATAAAAGCATGTGGTGGAGCCCCTTTGGCCCACGGGCTACAATAACTGCTCTATACTATCATATTATGCACTGTATATACAGTCTGCCATATATACCATAATTCATCGAGCCCTTCTAGTGTGGGGCACTTAGATGGTTCGCGGTGTTCTGACACAGTAGGACAGTGATGGACATATAGACTCTTGAGCTCCCCTCTTTGGTCTACACATAGATCCTACATCACTGTCAAAGTTCATTGCCTTTCAGCAGTAGGTTACCAAAGGCCCACTTGCGTCTGGTGGGATAGAACCATTAATAGGAAATGCCCCTGAGAGTACTTTCCCCGCCAGACAGCCGTTGTGATTGACAGCATGGGGCCACTCACCTTCCTAGCCCCAGTGGCTGCTACCTTATAGAACATGATCCCCTTCTCCGTTATAGAACAGATCATGTTTTAGAATCCCTTCACGCTGACACAAGGTATTTTGGGGATGAGTTCAAGGATACGTAATTTTTGTAAGTAGTCCTAACCTACCAAGAAGGTAAGTTTAGTTCATTGGGGGGGATTTTCTCTCTTGTTTCCATCTCACAGGCTGTGAGTAGGGAGGTAACAGGAAACAGAGAGCATGAGAACATCCCTGTCGATAGGAGGAGGCTGAGGGAAGGGAGGCAGGGCCTCCCACGACCTGAAAGCTGGCAGTGGACAGACCCGTGGACTGTTAAATGGCTCCTATGGGCAGAGTGATGATCCCCAAGGCCATTTGCTTTTGCGTTCTGAGTGACAGCCACTTCCTTCTCAGTCCTAGTGCGAGAGAGCACAAGTCAGGATAATTCGTTCACGCTTTTAGGATTTAAAGCAACCCCATGTTGAAAAGAAAAAAAAGCTGACCGTAGGAAAGATTCTCACCAGTAATGTGATTGATGCTCTGTCACAGGCCCTCGTCAGCTGGAGATGTACGGAAACCCTGACCCAGGGGCTTTGGCCTGGGAGACATTCTACCGCCTCAGAGGAGAGCGGGGCTGTGGCCAGACGCCTCCTGGGCTGGCCCAGCGGCCCCAGTGGCCTCAGCATTTCTAGGCTGTTGTCTCAGGGCCACAACATGATGGTCAAAGCCGCGAGACACTTGGCATCCGTGTTCACGGCAGAAAAAGAGCCGGGCCTCCTGGCCATCTCTCTTTTTGTCATGGAGCAAAAGCTTCCAGAAGCCCCAGAACATGGGCACCATGACCCCTGAGCCACCTTGCCAGAACTGGGTCAGTGCCCACACTAAGCTGAGGGATGCAGGAGGGGACAGCAGGCTGGTATAGCGGTTAGCAACGTGACTCTGGGCTAGCTACTTCACATCTCTGAGCCTCAGTTTGATTATCTATAAAATGGGGCTATTTCTCTTGATTTCAAATTGAATAGAATTTATATAAGTGCACAGCCCATGCCTGGCACACAGCGGGTCCCCCCTCCCCCCCCGCCCACGTACAACGGGTTCTCTGACCCAGCAGGACTGGCCTCTTAGGTCCTCGGGGGACAGGCCCCAGATCTTATGGCTTGGTTCTCTTCGAGATAACTTGCATGTTGGGTTTGTGAGAATAACAAAAGCAAAACCCATCAAAACATAGAGACACTGAACCTGAACGGTGTCTGTGCTTTGTCTTCCCCACCGTGGGGCAAGATGTTTGTTGTTGCTTTAACATAAAGGGGGCAAGTGGCTGTTTTTTGCCGCTCTCCAGTCTGCACAGGTGTGTAAGGGGATACGTATGGGCTTATTGGTCTTCACCTAGCTGCAGCTGTGTGGTTGCTGGGGACGTGACAAGTCTCGTAGGCTCAGGGCATAAGTAAACAGTCGTCAGTCCGTATGGCTGCCCGACTGTCCGCATCACTGCCTCGGTCTCCCATGCCGTTCATCAATGACGGCTATCTCGAAGAGTATCTTGGCCAATTCCAAAATTAAGGGTGAAAAATATAGAACCCAACCCACTAGATGTAAGGCAGTTTTGGGTCTCCCCTCATCCGCCTGGACCCCTGGTCTTCCCCAGGCCAGCACAGGCCGTGTAGACTGGCATAGCTGGTTAGGGGCCTTGGCTGAGCGGCCTCAGGGGCCCGCCGGTTGATGGGCCAAGCCCTTGCGTCTTGAGCCAGCCTCGGGCGGATGTCCCGACCCCACTGCCAGCCTTAGAGATGAGCCAGCGAGGGGATGGGTGGGGAGCCCCCAACACGATCTGGTGAGCTACGCTCAACTCCAGGCTCCCCCATTTTGCAGCTCTACGATGCAGAGAACCGCCCCCACCCCCACCCCATTTCCTAGTCTCCGAAAGGAGATCATGCCTGCCCTGCCCGCACAGCCAAGTTTGCCTGAGGACTGAGTGAGACCTACAGAAAGGGTTTGGTGTTACAACTGCATGGCCAGCTTGGAAAATGAGCTGAGCATCGATGACCCTTCAATGTCCCTCGCTGTTCCAGACGCTGCCCAGATGCCTGCGCACCCCTGCTAAGAACCCCCCGCTCCTCCCCGCCCCGCAGACTTAGCACAAACTTGGCCTCGAGTTAACCGGTGCGGAGGCTCCGGCTTCGTTGTGCTGTGGGACCGTCCCCTTAGGCCTTCGGAGAGCGCGTCCTCTCCCCTTTTTCTGGTAGCGTCTCCAACAGCCGTGGGAGAGGCCCCGCAAATCCCCCTCGCGGACTCCTGGGCCCCCTCCTCTGTTCCAGGGCTCCAAAGTCCTGGCCAAGAAGGAGCTGGCCTATGTCCCGATCATCGGCTGGATGTGGTACTTCACCGAGATGGTCTTCTGCACACGCAAGTGGGAGCAAGACCGCAAGACCGTCTCGCAGAGCCTGCTGCACCTCCGGGATTACCCCGAGAAGTACTTTGTACGTGAGACCCCCCACCCCCGACCCCCGACCCCCGACCCCTGACCCCGAGCGGCCACGCCCCCCGGTGCTCTGAGTGCCTGACAAGCCTCGCTCCTGCCAACTGCCCCGCTGGCCTCCCCACGGTCGCACACTTGTCCTTCCCTCTGAACTGACTGGTGCAGAAATAAATCCTCAGGACACTCTTGTCACACACACTCGGGACACTCTTATCACACACACATTCACTCCTCTACTATCCTCAGGGTAAACGTTGGTCTCCAAAGCTCAGAGACAGGAAGGCCACCTCTGCGCCCCACCTGAGGCCGGGGGCCACGCAGCCGCCGGGCTGTCCCCACTCGGGCCGTTCCCTAGGGCTCCTGGGGGACCGTGTGTGACCGAGGCGTGTGACCGGGGGCAGCACGTGACTCTGAGAGTGAGCGTGACCGGGGGCCCTGTGTGTGAGACCGGCAGCTGTGTGTGACCGTCGCCCTGTCCTTTCCAGTTCCTGATTCACTGCGAGGGCACTCGCTTCACGGAGAAGAAGCACCAGATCAGCATGCAGGTGGCCCGAGCCAAGGGGCTGCCCAGCCTCAAGTACCACCTGCTGCCACGCACCAAAGGCTTCGCCGTCACCGTGAGGAGTTTGAGAAATGTAGGTAAGGAAGATTCCAGAATCCCCTGCAGCAAGGAGACCGAGCCCCAGCACCCGATCTGAATGGCTGTCCCCTGGCAGCGCGCCCCAGCTGATGGCGGCCGGTCGCTGGGAGGGCAAACGGGGGACAAAGGATGGCTTGCCAGGATCCAGGCCAATGCTCGCTCTCTCCCCCCCTCTCTCCCTCTCTCTCTCTCACTCTGTCTGTCTCTCTCTGACACACACACACACACACACACACACACACGCACACACCCAGGCACGCACACGCGCACGAACTCTGCGCAAACACCGCCCCCTCCTGCTCAGCACCGGGACTGCAGGGCTGTGCTGACCTTGTGGATTCCCGGGTCCTCACCTGGGGTCAGCCAGGCCCCACGCCTGCTTAGCCCAGGTTTTTGTTGTCGTTTTGCTTTGTGTGGCATTTCTTGCCCATCTGGTGGCACCAGCTGCCTCCAGCTGATGAACCCTGTGACCTTGCCATCTGTCCCCGCTGACCCCGAGTTGGGAGCATTTGTTTTCCAGCGTCCCGTCATGACTCCGTCTCATCTTAAATCCCCGGGCAGCCAGCCCCCTCCCAGAGGTTCACCCCCTTCCTCGTCTGCCCTGAGCGAGGCTGGTGACCCTCGTGGCCCACGTCCCCCGGGGCCAGGCGCCGCCCGGGCCGGAGTCCGGCAGCCGGTCCAACAGCTTCTGTCCGCACACGGTCTTCTTTGTTTAGGCCCCCAGGTCTCGTCTCCCTCTTGGGAGCACAGGGATCTGAGTGTCTGGCGAGGGGTCTCCTGCGGCGCTGCCCGCGCCCGGGGTCTCGCGTAAACCCGCCCAGGCCCCCTGCGGACCCGCCCGAGCCGGGCCCCAACCTGCGGGGCAGCCAGTCCTCGGGTGGGGGGGGCCCTACCCCCGCCCCGCCCCGCGGCCGCCGCAGCAGGGGAGCTGAGCCTCCCGGGCCCTCGGCCCCGCCCCCGGCCCCGCCCCGCGTCCGCCCCCTCCCTTGCTCCAGGCCCGGCCCCACCCCCTGGTCCCCTCGCGGTCGCAAGGCTGACCCGGGGTTTCCTCCCGCCCAGACACCAGCGCGTCAGTCCGGGCTGGCTCGCGGGGAGGGGGGAGAAAGGAGAGCCCGGGCAGCCGCTCGCAGATCCCAGGCCGCGCACCGAGGGCCCCCCCCGGTCCGCCTGCAGAGCTGCCCGGAGACTAGACCCCGTCACTGAGCTCCCCGCTGCCCCCGGGGCCGAGGTCGCCCGCCCGGTTGCTGGTCCCTCCCTCGGCCTCCCAAGACACCAGCTGCTCGCGTCCTGCATCGCCCCGGGGAGTCGGGGGCAGACCTGAGACCCAGCCCTGAGTGCCGGGGCGGCGGGGTTGGGGAGGGCTTTCGCGCGCGCCGTGGGGCCCCGGGCGCATCACCTCGCAAAGCTTCTTGGAGTCGCGAGGGTTAAGTGAGAAAACGCGTAGAGGACTCGGCCCCGGGCCTGGCGCGCACTGAACGTTTACTCAGCGCTCACCCTGCTCGCCTCACCTTCGCCCCCTGGTGGGGGCGCCCAGCTTCGGGGTGGGGTGTTCCCCGCGGGGTTCCGGCGCCGCGCCCAGACGGACCCCCTGGCTGAGCTTGGCCTGCAGGCCGCGGCATCCGTGCGCCCACCGCCCCGCCCCTCCCCCCACCCCGGAATGAGCGCCAGCGCGCGCAGGGCACTTGTCATCTGTCCTGTGCGCAGGCTCGTCACGCGTGGCGCGGCCAGAGTGTGCTTGCCAGATCCAGCGACGCAACCCTTTGTTTACTTCCAGTTTCCAGGTGGGGAAGTTGGGGCTTACAGAGAATTTAAGGAACTTATTCCAAATGGCTCCACTAGTCCACAGAGGCTGGGGCTCAAGGGCTTTGCAGGCAGATGGGTTTCCTGCTGGGCCGTTGTGTCCCTTCAAGACGCTTCTCTTGGGGTTACTCCTCTGGAAACGAAGAGAACTGTGCAAGTCATTAGTTTTTAGGCTGTCCTCTGGGGACCCCCTGGCGCTCCCCTGTCCTTAATTAACCAAAGCCACCCCACTTGTGTGTAGGAGCCAGTCTGAAGGAAGGAGGCTGAAGCCCGCTGAACTCCATGAGCCACACGCGCCCTTCTTGCTCCCAGACCCGGTGACCCCACAGCCACACCCGGTGCAGCCCGAATGCCTGTTACCATAATGCCTCCACCAGCCTCACTCGCCCCTGGAGAGCCACACCTTTCCCCACCGGAATGACAGGATGGGGCAGAGGTCTGGGTTGCTGGGGGGTGGGGGGCCACCCCCCGGGCACTCCTGGGAGCCAGCCCCAGAGCCCCTCTCTCCTCAGCAAAGACCACCTCCAGCTGCCACAGCGCCCCACGCAGACCCCGCTGGCGGGCAGGCAGCAGGTCGAAGCTAATGGACAGTGCTTTTCTGACCGGGTTTTGAATGCTGGTTCTTCATATTCCCAACTAGAACCAAGACATCCCGTCATCCTCCTGCCCACTTTATGAAGAGTAGCCGTACCCATGCCAGGATCTCGGTACCGTATCAGGCGCACAGTCTCCCCGGCACAGTGTGCCAAGCCCTGCGGACAGTGGTGACTTTCGCCAGCTCAGCAGGCGTGGGAGGAGGGCATCGTGGGTCCCATTCTCCAGGGGAGCTAGGCTCCGGGAGGCTGGGTGGCCTGTCCGAGAAAAGATCCCGCAGGCACCAGCCTGACTCCACAACTCCTGTTCCTTCTGCTGCCCCGTCCTGTCGTCCTGACGCCACAGGAATGGCATCTGTCTCCCCTCCGTATTTCCCTCTCCACTGCTGTTCCCTCGGGCATTCTGCATCCCTCCCCGCCTCCCCCCAGTAAGCTGCAACAGTGAATTCTGACAGCAAGCTGCGGGGTTAACTCACCGCCTGGGAGACGCATTGAAACCACACGTTCTTCTTTGTTTCTCTGTCATGTTTCAGCCGACTCTAGTTCAATTCCTTAAAAGGTTCCCCACATCCACTTCTAGTTTTGTAGCTATCTTATTTTTCTAGAGGGAGAAACGCTGGTAAAATGGTTACA
The DNA here is from genome assembly GCF_023721935.1 of Panthera uncia. Lineage (NCBI taxonomy): Eukaryota > Metazoa > Chordata > Mammalia > Carnivora > Felidae > Panthera > Panthera uncia. Next base: position 112,174,840 of record NW_026057580.1, on the reverse strand, counting down.
CTGCCATCAACTTAAGACATGTCCTTAGCATGCGTTAGATTCGTTGACCTTATTATTGGTATTTGTCGAAATATGGGTTCTTGTTGTAGTACGTCTAGAAGGGACATCGCAGTATTGCTTTAAACTGATCTGACCTCAGTAATAACTCTGTTCTCAGCTACTAAGTTAGTGTGCTGTCTGATTACAGAAAGTGATGTGTGTTCAGTGAACGCATTTGGATGATATAGAAAAGCATGAAGAGGAACCCAGTAATCCCACCATCCTGAGATACCCAGTTAGCAGATTTCAGTATTGTTTTCCAATGTGTGTATCTATGGGTTCACACGCTATATACTGCTTTGTATTTGTTTTATTTTTTTATAGTTTCAGCTGTATATGACTGTACACTCAATTTCAGAAATAATGAAAATCCAACACTGTTGGGGGTCCTAAACGGGAAGAAATATCATGCAGATTTATACGTCAGGTAAGTGGGTTCCATTTTCTTTCCAAAAAAGAGAGCGCCCGTCAAAGTAAATAAATCCCAAATGGCCGGCCAACCTCTTTCCGGGGAAATCTGTTTAATATTTTCTTGTCTGTAATCTGTACTGAAACGGACCCATTCACTACCCGTATTGGTATTAGAAACTCAAGACACAGGCCACTCATGGGAATAATCAGGGGAGGCCTCGTTTCTTCTCAGCTACTTTCTGATTCTCTCTGACCAGTTCATACTCATCGTAGAGCTCATGCTAGCCAGACGGAAGCCTAGTCATTTTATAGTCATTTTGAGATTGAGTGTGAAGAGATTATTTCATTGACCCCTTTTCCTGGAGGATGTGTCTGCTGCACACAGATGTCCGCAGATAAGAGGGTGTGTAATTTATAGGGAGGTCTAGAAACAAATGGAGACCATTTTAGCAGTATCTTCCTTATGTGTTACATTCCAAGCTATTACGATTTTATTGAAAACACTTCACGAGATTTTCGACAAGCTAGTTCTCTTTGCCCATTTATCAACTGACAGAATGGATCTCCCCCTGGTCGTCTGCAATGTCGAGATTAATGGGAAACCGTTGAAAGACACTGCAGATGGTAAAACACAACGGTGCACACACATGAAACCCCATGTGACCAGGTTGAGGGATCGCGCTGGTTTCTTGTGCAGTAGGTGGTCTGCCCAGAAGGCGAACCAAGGTGCTCAGACATGCCCACTGCTGGAGAGCTAGCCAAGTGTTCTATAGCATTCTGATTATTTTTTTAAAGACCTTACAGATGCTAAAGTCAACACAGGATGCAAATTCGGTGGCTGATCGTCACCACGGGGCTTCAAGAAAAAGCTCAAACCTTCCAGGACTGACAGCCTGGATTAAATAGCTTTCTAGCCGGAAATGACTTCGGCTCCCCCTTACAAAGAGGAGGGAGCATCGTACTACTGTTTTCTAAGGCCACAGCCAACAGTCTGGCTTATCACTCAGTTTAAGGCAGACGAGGGTAGGAAACGCAACCTTCCCAAGGGAGGCCTCCTTCCAGAAGTAAAGGAGGCTTTGTCCCCTGAACTCTATCACCTAGCAGAAGCGCCACTCAGTGGCCAGCTGGGCCCCTGCTCTTTGGGGAAACTTCGCCCACTATGCAAGATTATTGCACCTCTACTAGGCCACCTCTCGGGTAACTGCACCTCTCTGGAGCACATGTAGGGATGACGGTTGTAAATGCGATACCCAGCAGGCCCACGGAAGTTGGTACACCCTCACGGCTTCCGACGAAGACCGTGCCACTCCTCGTGGTGCAGGGGCCCTTTCAAAATGAGAGAGGCTTTCTTGTGTTTTACCACAATACAAAGTGTTCAAAAAGCAAGGTGGAGAATGTCAAATAAGTTACTGAAAAGAGCAAAATTGCCTTAAACTCCTACTGTTGGAATAAATAGCATGTAGGCTTTCTAACCTTTTTCAAGAAACACATTGAGAGATCCGGTTTCCTAACCAGGGTGAGCCAGTAAGAGCGCAGGAGTAGGGTATTGGTGGGAGTATTTGTAGGGGCCTACCGGGTGATTTCTCACCCTGAACAATACTGCCTCTGTTACAAGACGAAATCGCATGTTCTCGTAACGGGCTATAGTGTGACGGATAAGTTCTAAAGATGTATCTTCGTGCGAAGATAGTCCAAAGCCGGAGAGAGGACCCAGTCCACCCATGGCAGTCATGAGGGATGTAGAATTTTACATGGATAAAATCAGGTGTGAATGAATACGGCTGGGCATCGCAAAAGCCAGCAACCTGGGAACACACAGAAATGTATGTACAATAGGAGACATGGTCCAGTGACTCCCCCTTGCTCAGTGGGGCTGTTGGCAAGTGGCTGAGCCCCCAGCCCAGAGCCACCCTGGGATCTCCTCCACCTCTGGTGAGCCAAGAGCCCCACGGCCTGGCCAGGATCCCCTATCTCTCCCATCCTGCGGGGAACAGGAGTTGCCCAACATACAGGTCCTTCTGTTTGTCGAAATCCTTACATCGGGATCCACCTCTAACCTGTCCAAGAGGTCAAAGGAATCATTTGATGGGAGACGCTTCACCACCGTATTTAGTCATTACTTGGCTGGCAGAAGTATTAGCAGATTACCACCTACACATAGATTCTCTGCATATACATTGGATTCTAACATGTGGGAACGGAGGCAGTTCTGCCCTCTCTTGGAGAAGCAAACAGCCGGTCTTGGGAGCCTTTCCATGAGGTAGGGAGGGAGGACGGAGAGAGGCAGGTGTCTGAGTCCCTGAACCTGCCGTTGGCCACTCCTTCGTGGACTATGATTACAACTGGGCCTGTATCAATTGAATTGCGCTCCTCACAGCCACATGATCAGGTTACCTAAACAGAAGCCCAGAGAGGTCGAGCACTGTTACTCTGAAACCGTGGTGGGGGCATCTGGCGTCGGCCTCCCCGCTGCTAGCTGCTCTCTGCTTTGCAGGCGGATTCCTTTAGAAGAAGTCCCAGAAGACGAGGATGAGTGTTCAGCCTGGCTCCACAAACTCTACCAGGAGAAGGTCAGTGCCGCGGGTGCTTCTGTGGGACCCAACGACCCCCGTTTCGAGTTGCGGCTGTGGGCGCGCCGTGGGGGCCTCTGGGAGCTGACGGTGGCGAGACCCCACTGCCTAGTTAGCAGCCGCCCTGGGGCTGACGCTCTGTTCAACAGTGGGGAAAAGAAGATAGCAAAATATGTGTCAAAGGGGCTTCACAGGAAGAATGATGGGTGTAGTGGACAGAAGAGGAAGTGACGGCCCCAACAGCCCGTGTCTGGAACTTGGGGGTGGAATGTTCTTTCAGTAACGCATACGATCCCGATGGCTTCCAGACCTGCAGCGTGGCTGCCTGTGTGGTCTCAAAACCACCAGCATCCGCATTGCAAGGACCCACTTTGCTGGTCTGATCTGGTGCAGTGCCCCCCTGCCTCCTGTCTGTTCCAGCCCCTCAGCTCCCTCCGCGTCCCCGTCACCACCACACACACCGTCTCTGCTTCCTCTGGGCAGGACCTTACCTTCCGTTGGCTTCTCTCTTCAAAGACCTGCTCAGGGCAGAGGCAGGCTAACTATCATTGTCCCAACTGCCTGATCTTATGAAGGAGAAAAGGCTAGCTTCCACCTATGAGGAAGGCGTCCTTATGACCAAGCCTCACTGCCCATAAAGACTTATTTCTGATTCATCGTACATTTTTTTTTCTTCAACGTTTTTTTTTTTGTTTGTTTTTTTGTTTTTTTGTTTTTTTGTTTTTTTTTATTTTTGGGACAGAGAGAGACAGAGCATGAACGGGGGAGGGGCAGAGAGAGAGGGAGACACAGAATCGGAAACAGGCTCCAGGCTCCGAGCCATCAGCCCAGAGCCCGACGCGGGGCTCGAACTCACGGACCGCGAGATCGTGACCTGGCTGAAGTCGGACGCTTAACCGACTGCGCCACCCAGGCGCCCCTGATTCATCGTACATTTTAAGGGCAAACCAGCTTATTACCTAGAATCGAGCTCAATAAGCAGGATACTGATTTCCTGTTGCCAAACTCCATAAATACAGACTGCCTGCCTTTTTAATGTGCTGTCTTCCCCCCCGACCCATCCCTCTAGAGATAATTGCCCAGAACTCTATGGGCTGTCCCCTACAGTGGGGTAGGAATTTTAATCCTGCCTTTGCCAATGTGCTTTGGCCCCAAAGCCTTCCCAGTTACTACCATCAGATTAAGTAGAGGCTCCATTTTGGGGATCAAGATCCTCATACTGTCTTAGCAAGAAGTCGCTCCTGTGTTCCCAAGGAAGTGATTTTCTGATGGTGCCTTTAAAAGCGCATTCACGGAACTTGCTTCGTGTCTTTTCTGGACGAGTAATAGGGATGGGCATCCAGTTTCCTCTTACGAATAGTCAACAGTAGACACCTGTCACGGAGTGTGAGCCATGCATCTTCCTCAGCCTCAGAGATTTATGCAGTGGGTTTGAGGAGCCCTGGAAACGTGTATTTCTAGAAGGCCGCCTCTGACACGCGGCCTGCAGACCTGCCCTTGGAAACGCACTGCAGATGCTTTTTAGCAAGATTCCCAGTTACCACGCTTCCGTGCTGCCACGGGCCCAGGCCCGACAGAAACACACAAACAATACAAACTCTTTTCCTCTGGTTTCATGCACGAGGCAGCATTTTCCTTGTGCGGTTTCCTGGTTTAGTCATTTAGGCAGTATAAAAAAATGTCGCTATTAGCAAGAAGAAAAACGTGCTAAGCAAAAGCCTAAGAAATGAATCGCTTTGTAAAGAACCACACAAATCTAACAAGCACAGGACCCAAAACTCACCAAAGCAAAGGAGGTTTTTCTCCTTCGGCCCTTTGTCTCCTGTGTTCGGGCGCGAGAGCGGCAGCCGTCGTGTGAACCGAGCCACTTGGGTGTTTGGTGGAGAGGCACCTTTCCTTCTTGCCGACCTCTCTCGGGAAGGTTTTCCCTAAACCACATATGCATTAGAAATGATAGCGTTCAGTTTGGAGAGGATTGTTGAAACGATCATCTGGCTCCAAGCTCTTAGGCTAGTGATGAGGGTATTAAGGTCCAGGGAATGACATCATTTGTCCATCTTCGCAGCTCACTAATAAAGCCGGGTTCCCGAGGCCAAGTTCTTCCTCTCTATGGAGGGCTGTGTCTGCCGGTGAGCAGACCTTTGAGGCGGGCCTTTTCCCTGGAGGGAACACCGCTGGGCAGTAAGTGCAAGGGTCAGCGGTGCCTCCAAGACGAGATGTGACCGGATGGCAGGGAACGATGGCGGCCTTTCATTTCTGTCAGCCCTGTTTCCTCAGGAGCCTAGCTGGGTCTGGGGCTTTCTTTACGTACCAGAAATCTCAGTGCCCCACCACGCTTGTCAGAGTGGGGCTCTGTTTTAATCGTCATCTTTCAGATGTATGGTGTTGAAAGACAATTCTGTTGACTTTGAGCTTGGGACTTTAAGGCAGTAATTCTCAGGCTTCTGATGTCACAGACAAGTAAAGTAAAGTGGCTGTCAGTGTGGGACAGGGTGGTGGCAGCCACACAGGGATGTGCTGACACTTTCTTCTGCTCCAGCAGAGACACAAAAGGAAACCCACTAGGGACGCCTGGGTGGCTTAGTCGGTTAAGTGTCCGACTCTTGATTTTGGCTCAAGCCATGATCTCATGGTTTGTGGGTTTGAACCCCGCGTCGGGCTCAGGGCCGATGGTGCAGACGGAGCCTGCTTGGGATTCTGTGTCTCCCCCTCCCCTCTCAAAATAGATGGATAGATAGATGATAGATAGATAGAAACCCATTAGCTACGACTGCCATTTTAACACCCTAAAATAGGAAGACCATCATCTCTGAAGCCCGGGCCATCCTTTAAATGGAACAAATTTGGCATTTCGGAAATGCACAATGTTGATCACTTGTCAGCATTCAGGACTGCTGCTGGCTGCAGGGTGTGGGCTTGAGAAACCAGGCACGCCCTCAGGTGACCCCTTTGGGGACAACAGCAGCTCCCAAATCACCTTCCCCAGAGCCATGATGGTTCCTCTGTCATGTGGCTTAAACAAATTCTAACTTTTCATTTCTTTTTTTTAAAAAAATGTTTAATGTTTATTTAGTTTTGGAGGAGAGAGAGACAGAGTGTGAGTGGCGGGGGGGGGGGGGGGGGGGCAGTGTTACGCAGAGAGAGAGGGAGACACAGAATCTGAAGCAGGCTCCAGGCTCTGAGCGCTCAGCACAGAGCCCGACACGGGGCTCGAACCCAAAAACCGCGAGATCGTGACCTGAGCCGAAGTCGGACGCTCAACCCACTGAGCCACCCAGGCACCCTGCTAACTTTTCATTTGTGACTTAAAGTACTCAGTTCCCTGGCATGCAGTCTGAAGTCTGCTGCAGGGGTGAAGAATTAGTCCTTAATGGTGCCAGATGAAAAGTGGGTGAAGGAAAGGGGCATTCGAGCCGTCTCGTGGGCGTGCAGGGGCCACAGTTGGCAGCTTCTCCGTGTGGGGTGCAGAAGCCAGCGGGAAATTCTTCACGCATAAGAACTGAGGGTTTTCCAAGCTGGCCAGGGCCTCTGCACTTACACTGAGGGCATCGCTGCTTGGAAAGGCGGCAGGGTCTCTGGCCTGGCCCCGTGGTACCGTCCTTTGCCCACAGCACACTCCAGGCCGGAGTTCCGTCCCCATGTCAGGCTGACGCCGGGGAAGGCGTCCTCTGAAAATGTCCCTCCTGCCCAGACGTGCTTACTTTCTGTCTCTCATTCTTTCCTCCTCTCTTCCCTTCCCTCCCTCCTTCCTCCCCCAGCACCATCAAAGACGTTTCATTTTGCTGAGCCGAACGTTGGGAAAACCCAACCAGCCGGGCTGTTTCTGGCCGGCGTGGCTTATGGTGCCTGCCTCCCGGGGCTCTGGTTGTGTGCACACCGTGTGTGCTCAGGGGCTCTGCCCTGCGTCAGGGGGCCCTCCTCCTCCTTTACGCTTTTGGGCTGGCGGCTCTTTCTGGAAACAAATCAACTCCCCTTTCACTAAACACATTTCCCAATTCTAGCCTCTCCTGTGCCACGTGATCCTAACACACGGAAACAAAAACTGGAAGCGTCGTGAACCAAAGCCGTCTCCCCGTAGGGCCGGACTTCATTGCAAAAGAAGGGACGTGACCAAGAGAGGCCATAAATGCTGCTGGAGCTAACGTCTGGCCCCAGACGTGCTTCGGGTCTACCCTGCCGGGTCACAGAGTCACTGTGACGCCCCCAGGGAGGCCAGCAAGGGTTACTGCAGCAGCCATGTCAGTGGGGGCAGTGAAGGGTCTTAGTTTTCTGAACGAAACAGAGACAAAGAAAACTCTGGGTTGAATTAGTTCTGACCCCCTAGAAAAAGCAGGGCTTTTTCCTCTTGCTAGAGGTACAAATAAATGTTGGCTTAGCCAGTGTCTTTCTGGCAAGAGATGGGGAAAGTGGCACCGGGCCCTCTGCAGAAATATCACAAGAGAAAAGTTATTATCAAGACTATTAAAGAGAAGAATTAAAAAAAAAAAAAAAAAAAACTCCACTTTTTAAAATGAGGGAGTTTTATGATATGTAAATGACACCTCAATAAAGCTGTTTGGGGTTTTTTTAAGGCGCAAAGGTACCCCCTCCTGTCTTTGTCCAATCAGGCTTGTATGACAAAGTGACAGGGACCAGGTGGCTTGTACACAGCAGACCTTTGCCTCTCGCAGCTCAGGGGGCCAGGCCAGCACCCCCCGCCCTCCCCCCGCCCAGGCTGTTGTGTCCTCACGTGCTGGACGGAGTGCAGGGGCTCTCTGGGGCCCCCAGTCATGAAGGCTGCATCCTCACGAAAGGCCCCGCCTCCTGAAACCACCGCCCTGGGGATCCGGTTTCCATATGCAGATTCTGCGGGGGGCACAATCAGTCCGCAGCAAACCCCTTAACTGGTTATTGGGCTCCTGTGGCCCCAACCTGAGATGAGAAGCATCAGCCAAGTTAGTGGCAGGGAGGGACTATGGGAGGCCTTGACGGAGTTAGGTGCCCTCTCTCTGGGCATCGGACATGTCACCATCAGGTGGTCTGTTGTGGCCACAGGCTCTGTGTCACTTGGGCGTCGGGAGCACTCGGCACACAGGTCGGTTCTCCTAAAATTATTTGATTATTTGGCCCAAGCGCAGAGACGCAGGAGGAAAGTTTGGACCGGGCCTGGGAAGGGGCCTCGGTGCAGAGCGCCTGAATCCCCAGGGAAGGGGTCAGAGGCTCTCCTTCCAGAAAGGCCCGTTTGCGGACTCATTTTAATAATGACCCTGAGTGGTCAAAAAGCATATTCCTCAGTACCTCCTGACTGGGAAAAAAGAGAAGTGGGATGTATGTTAGAGATTTCTATCTCAAGCCGTTGAAGGGAACAGTTCGGTACCTAAGGTGTAAGTCGCAGGCATATGGAGGCTTGTTTTCCAGGACCCCCGCCTCCTTAGACAACAGGGACATTACTGGGCTGAGACACGGGGCTCGCGGGACCCAGAGATGGGTTTGGGGCAGCATGCCTGTTGTCAGCCCCCGGGGTGTTGTTAGGAGATGTTAATTTGTTGCCGATATTCAGAAATGGGGAAACTGCCCACGGCTGCCGGCCCTCATCCTCACACGGTGCCGGGAAGTGCCGATCGGTGTCCTGGTGCCCGTCCCTCCCGGCAGCACACTCCTCGGGGCCGCCTCCTGGTCCCGCTGCATCACTCACTCCCACCTGGGGGCTCCGGGGAGCAGCTGGGCGAGCTCGCTGCGCAGGGACGGCTTCGGGGCTCCCTGTGCTTCGCCGTGCCCCCACCGAGACCCATGATGGCCCGCTGACACACACACACACACACACACTGGACCACCGGCCGTCCCCTCACCCACGGTCTGTGACCCGCGATCGGTGGCGGTGCAGAAGCAGGCGATCCTTCCTCTGACTCGGCACCCGGTCAGTGGCAGGCCGGCGGCTCACACGCCGTTCCTCCCTTCGTCTCATCCCGTGGGCATCTCATCATCTCACACCGTCCCTAGAAGGGAGGGTACGTGCGTGAAGGCACTGGGAGACCACACTCACGGAGCCTTGGTTACAACGTTGTTGGAACTGCTCTATTTTGTTACTGCTGTTCGTCTCTTACGCACAAGGGCTACATACAGGAAGGACGCGGCTTGTGTAGGGCTCGGCAGGTGCAGGCATCCATGGTGGGCGGGGTTGGAGCCTGCAGAGAAGGGGCGGGAGGGGAACTCCTGTATTTAGTCTCGGGTCAGGCACCAGATGAGAATCTACTGAAATGTCAAGACAGGAGGCTGTTGGCCATCTGGCTGTGTTGACAGCCACTGCACACGGTTGCTGGATCCTGAGGAAGGAAGGAGGCACAGAGAGCATTGCCACTGGAGGCTGGCCTGGGCTGGGCACTGAGCCCTCCCCTGCCCGGCCTCCTCCGTGAGCACCTCGCCTCCCTCGAGCAGCCCCCACAGCCCTTCGTGGTCAGGCAGCCGGGGTGCCCGGGCCAGATGATCAGGACAGTGCAGCGGTGTCGTGGGTCAGGTGCAAGAGGGCGAGCTCCTGGCTCTTCCTGAGCCCCGGGGTTCTGGTCCGTTCTACGGGCATCCACTGAGGGCCAGGGTCAGCGTGTCGCCTCAGTTCGCTCCCCACTGGCCCATCCTGGGCGGCAGAACTGCCCGTCTTGCAGACCGGGAGTCTGGGCCTCAGAGGCCGGTCACCTGGCCAGAGGCGGGGGGGGGGGGGGGGGGGGGGGGGGCCATGAGCTGCCCCCAGAAGCGGGGCCTTGGGAAGGGCCCGCATCAGCCCGGGGTCGCGCGTGAGGGAAGTGCTTCAGGGTCGCCTCTCTGTTCCCAGGATGCCTTCCAGGAGGAGTACTACAGGACAGGCACCTTCCCAGAGACCCCCATGGTGCCCCCCCGGCGGCCCTGGACGCTCATCAACTGGCTGTTCTGGGCCTCCCTGCTGCTCTACCCTTTCTTCCGGTTCCTCACCAACATGATCAGCAGTGGGTCTTCCCTGACCCTGGCCAGCTTTGTCCTCGTCTTCTTTGTGGGTAAGTAAAGACGAGAGGCCCGGAAGTAGGGACCACCCCACCTGCGCCACCTCCAGGAGCGTCTGACGGGGAGACAGGTGGAGGCAGGAGTGGGGGTCACCTCTGGTGCCGCACGGGTGCCGCACGGCCTCTGGAGTGAGGGCGCAGGCTGCAGGTGCACAGGGAGGAGCGGACCGCAGGGCACGTGTCCACACACACCCGGGACCCCAGGCCTGGAGGAATCTTTCCCCGTGGCCCGGCGAGGCAGGAGATCCGGTCACGGGGTCTCTGCGGACAGCACCGCTCAACTGTAGTCGTTTCTGCCTTCTCCCCAGGAAAACCCTTTTCCTGGGGCCCAACAGAAACCGACAAAAGCTCTTGGCCACTCGAAGCAGGTCCAGGCCCCTTCGGGGACGTGCGCGTGCTTCTTGAACTTGGTTGCCACGCGCACCGACACCCGAGAGAGGGGTCTGGTGACAGCGTTTTCATTGAGCCGTACTGGCTTCACGGACAGCAGTTTCGAACTGCTGTGGTTTCTTCGCACCAAGGTTCCCTGCAGTCAGGTGCCCCTGGGGCCAGAGGGAGACGTGGCAGGATCCCCCCGGGAGCCAGGCCTCCCGAAGCGGTCGGTCGCCCCGAGTCTGGGAGGAAAGGCATCCTCTCTCGGGACTGGAAAGCGTGGGCAGAGGGCAGCCTGCTTCCCTGTGACGGAGCAGACGCGTGTGCCGCGATCCGGGGGCAGGCGCAGTTACTCCCGCGAAACATGCAGGCACCGAACGAACGCGCCAGGCGCCAACAATATAAAAGCGTGTCAAATTGAAAGCGTCTCGGGACAAAATCGCCCTGTGAGCCTGCTTCCCGGAGGTGATCATCGCTAGCAGTTTGGCTCACATTCCCCCAGATGCGCGCACACGTGCGTATGTAAATTCACACAGATGGGACTTCCCCTAGCTCCGTGTTTTCACCTCCTAAATTGCGGCCCCCTGCACTTGTCACAGCACACGAGACCTCTCTCATCCTTTTGGGTCAAACCAACCAATTCTAGACTATTCACAACAGGCCAAACTGGCTGTTATTCCCCAAACAGACCTTACTCTGGTCTTTTTAAAAATTAAAAGGTCTATTTGCATGTTGCAAATTAAAATAACACCTGCCCTCTGTAGAAAAAAGGGGGTGTAAGAGAAACCCCGTTTCCAATGATTTAAGTCCCCCTCCCCAACAGGCCAGAGGGCCCCCTGCCGCCTGCTGGCTGGGTGACAGGCAGCTCCTGTGGTCAGGGTCTCCAGAGGGAGGAGGGAGGGGGCAGAGACCCGTGCCTTTGGGAGAACCTGGTTCCTTGGTGATGAAGGTGTGTGGTGACAGCCAAAACGGGCTGAACTCTCTCCCCCAGGAGATGGGGTCCCCAGGAGCTCTGGAGGAGCAGACTGCCCTGTGCCCCCTGCCCCTATGCCTCATCAGCTGCGAGCCCCAGCCTCCCTGCACTCTGTCTTGGATTGCCGTGTGTCTTGTTCCCCTTATAAGGCCTTTGGGCAACGGGGCTGATGTTTTACGCACCTCTTTACTCTCTACGCTCTCATCGAAGCCACCGCACGGTGGTTCGGCCACTGGGACGGGTCCTCCTTAGAACTGGCCCAGGCTGAAGCCCGGCTGGTTTGTAACTGGCCCGTGGGATACACGGGCCCCATCGGGCCGGGCTGTGCTCAGGCACACCAGTCAGCTCCACGGGTGCCTGACCGATGGTTCACTGGCCACGCTGCTCGTGCTTTTAAACACGTGCGTCACGAAGATTTCAGCTGTCACCCATTCATCCATTCTGAAACGTGTGCGACACAGTCTGCCAGGCCTAGGGTGTTTGGTGCTGGGCTCATCAGGGTGATTAAGACAAGCTCCCTGCCCTGAGCAAGCTCACCGAGTCTGCCCTCTCGGAGGGAGTAGCTTTAACTACAGCATCTGAACTTGGCCTTGTTTCCCAGCTTCCTGGTGGCTCAGCTGGGTTCTCACGAGGGTCCCTTCCGTTCTCTGTTTGGGCCAAACCTCACTTGGAGAAAAGGCTTTCTGCAGACTTTTCTTGTTCTCTGCTCTATAGTTATACCAACAGCAGTGCCGGGCACCGAACAGATACTTGAGCTCTAGCAATCTCCAGGCTCCTGGGGGGGGGGGGGGGGCTATCAGGCTTCGCTGAGGGGCCTTAGTAAGCACCTGCCCTGCATTCGCGAGGGAATCCTCTCTGCCTCGGGGGTCCCATGGGAAGCAGAGGAATTCCGTAAGCCTCCACGTATAGTGGAGCGTGGCTCACGCAGTTCGAAGGGTCGAAGGAGCATAAAACCCCCCAGCAGAACAGCCTTGCTCTGTTTTAGTGTCAGTCTATCCTGACGCTCGTGCTCAAGGGTAACCATGCAGCAGGAGGACGCAACGGGCCCAGGTTAGCCCCTCAGCTCATGCTGCAGCCTTGCAGATGGCTTTCCCGTCGGCATCTCCCTCAAAGGCTCCTCCTAAGTCCCTGCCTTCCCATCTCCGCAGCCTCCATGGGAGTCCGATGGATGATTGGGGTGACAGAAATCGACAAGGGCTCTGCCTACGGCAACATCGACAGCAAGCAGAAACGGAACGACTGACCCCGGACACATCAGCACCCAGAGGGGACCTTGGGGACTGGTGGACGCTGTCATCCTTAGTGGGACCCAGGGACGAAGCGGGGTGAGCCCCTGCTGGGAAGCCAGGGAGTCTGGTCTCGATGCCAGATGGGGAGGAAGATGTTCTTAAATCTTTTTTCCCCCATCACACTTTAGTGGGTTTTGGTTTTCTTTTCGTGTGTGTGTGTGTGTGTGTGTGTGTGTGAGTGTAAGAGAACACATGAGTAAGAATGGTGTGCGGTTGAGTGTAAGCCTTATTTTGTGATCATTCGGGGGGGATCTGAGGCACAGGGGGAGGGCAGGGATGGGGAACGGAGGGGTTCCCCTTCATTCTTTGGTGCTGAGTTTTCTGTACTGGATCGCGAGAGAGTGAAAGGCGCTTTAGGTAAGATGACTAAATTATGCCTCCAAAAAAAACAAACCAATTAAAGTGTTTGGCTCTCTGTGGTACGTGTTTACACAGGCTGCCGCGCACTTCCATCCGGCTCTCTGCTGTGGCCCTGGTGTCCAGGTGGCAGTGACCCCGCAGCACTGCCGGGAGGGACAGGCGGGACTCCGCACGCCAGGGGCAGCCGGAAGGGGCCCTCCCGGCAGGAGGCGCAGGGGCAGGAGCCTGGAGCGAGTGCTCAAGGGGTGTGGCGGTGCCGGGGGCGGGCTGAGCGCGGCTGTCGGACACAGCGTGAGGCCCAGTGAGGTCTGGTTTTCGGAGTCTCCCTGGCCCAAGCCTTGAAGATGTGGCCAGTTCCCTGAGGAAACCGAATGGAAAAATCGTAAGCATTCCGGTCTGCAGTGATTTGAGAAATGACTTTACATCCGCTGCCCACCTCAGTAGCCGGTAGAAACTGGGTCCCTCAAACAAGGACAGGCTCCTTTGGTGCAAACACCATGCAGGGGCCACGGGACTCCTCTGAGCAGGGTCAGGCTGGAGCAGACACGGGGTACAAGCACCCCCTGGGCTTCCATGTCTCTCCCAGAAGCCCAGACTCACACCACGAACGAGGGCTGCTCCTGGGCATGGAAGGTGTTCTTGGGAGTGACAGGCACACGCAGGGCTTCTGCAAGCCGCCGCCAGGCCCCACAGGCCTAACACAAAACACGAAAGAGAGGCAGTGACGCTTCTGATGGAGAACACGTAGGTACCGGCCACTGTGTCCTCTCGGGTCAAGACGTGACGGCACTTGGACCGACGGTATTTCCAAGCGCGAAGAGTTAAGCGGGAGAAGCCTTTCTGTGCTCAGCGACATGCTGCTCAGGACAGAGGTCTATTCTGTGCTCCCAGAAGAAGCTGGGCAAATAGTACTGAAAGGCGTCATCTCTACAGAAGCTCTCTCTGCTCGAGGGACAGTAACGTATCGTGGACATAAGCTGCAGAAGGGAGAAGAGGAACAAACTCTGGCTGTGGGACGGGCGTTCCGGTGAGGCCCGGGCCTGAGAGCAGGGTGGATGTGCCCCACGCGTGTGCTCACCCTGCGTAAGGCCACGTGCTGGCTTCAGACGCACGGTTCCCACAAAGCAAAAAGAATAGAGAGGTGTGGGCAGATCCCCCGCAGGCCCCTGGAGCGGCTTACGTGTCTGTATACGTGTTCCCATGTGTCAACCTGCACCTGGATGTGGGGGCCGCTCTCCGCTGGGGACTCCGTGCTCCGCAGGGGACAGAGTAAAGCGGTCAGAGTCCGTCATCCCTGAGCTGTGTGGTCTGCCCTCACAGCACTCTGCCGCTAACTCGCTCCGAGACCTCGGGCCAGTCATTTTGCCACGAGTCCCAGCTTCCCCGTTGGTAAAACGAAGGTGATAACACCTACTTCTTGGGCTGTTTCAAGGGTAAACACACTGTAAGAATCCTAAAGCACTAAACAAAAGAGGGATCAGAGGTAAGAAAGCTGCCCTCCACCTCGCGACTTCCCAAAGTGCTCAGAAACCACCCTGAGGTGTCCAAAAACGTGTCACTTTCCTGTCACCCCCCCATTCAATACAGTGGTGATTAAGTTCTAATATCATATACCCTGCCTTCACTTCAGAACATAAAAGGGGCCCTGAGACATTTATTTTTTTTCTGAATTGGTTCTGGGACCAAACACAGGATCTGACAAGCAGACAGACGCAGGCTGCGCACCCGCGCCGTGGGTCCAGGTCGGAGGAGGGCAGGCAGAATGCTCTCCTGGGAAAGGACTCGTCGCACAACTTCTCAGAATTGCCTTAGGCAGCGAGAGAATGCGGGGTGCTGGGGACAGAGCCTGTCCTCTCTTCGGCTATCTGCCCTCCCACGAAGAAGCATTTTGTCAGGAGGCTCGGGGATCTGGTTTTCCTCCTACCCTGCTGCTATAATGGCAGAGACGAGCACAGAACTTTGGAAAGACCCATCCCTGGGCCCCTTAACCTGTGCGCAGGTCTCACAGATGCCAGAATCTCTTCAGCAAGGAGCCGTTCTGGCTCCCAGGATGTAGATTTGTCCCCAAATTAAGACCCCATGGGGTTTAAGCCCCCTGTAGTGCTCCCTGGTGGCGTGCCCTGGATGAAGAGCTTCACGTCCTGACATTTTCATCCGACTGTAGCTTGGGTCAGCCCTGCCCAGAGCCCGCGCTGGGATCCAGCGTAGCAGACGAAAACACCGTTTTCCTGCACTCTGGACAGCCACACCCCGGGCTTCCTGCAGCTTTGAGGCAGGGAGTTTGATGCACTTCTTCTAGGAAACCAACTCCACAGAGTGACTTTCTTTACCAAAATCCCCAGCCATCCAAAATGCAGCTTGCAGCCAGGGGCAGTGGACAGATTCTGGGCCTGCTAAAGGACCAGGGGCAACCGTGGAGGAGGAACTCATGCGCTCTGTGAGTCTATCATCTTGCTTTTTTTTTAGAGAGACCACAACCCTTTTCATAGGATCACACAGTAGTACTGGAGTATCTCTTGACTTGCTGTATTCTCTAAATGAGTGCATGCAAAACCTTGTAAAAGTAGTAGCCACTGGTGTTTAAAAATTAAAACCATTAATATTTTCCCAACATATCCGTAAAAGTGGATCTGAAACACAGTGACTTAGCAGTAAAATCCAATGCTAACCATGCAGCCATGACGTAGAAAGAGATGATGTGACGTCACCGGAAGGGGCCCTGGCAGCTTCTGGTTTCTCTGCCGGTAGAATGGAACAGCGGCCTGGCTGGTCCCCATGCGAAACGGATTCGGCTTTGCAGAGAGTGTAGCACTTCTAAATATGGACAAAAGTGACCAAAGGGTACCCGTTCTCTGCTCAAAACGCGGTTTAACCAACCCAGCTTGCCCCGAGGCACTGGTCAGACTCTTCACCGACTTGCTAGGCCCAGGTGAGGACAAACGCTCCGGGGGCAGCCGGTTTCCAGCGCGGCCACTGGAGGAGCGTCGGGGCCGCACCACCGGGCTGCCGGCCGCGTCCGCACTGGCCGCGAACCATCCCGCCCTTCCCGGAGCTTCCGGGCAGGGCGCCCGCAGTATCAGCCCCAGGGTCACCGTGCGCCAGGTTCCCCGGGGAACCCAGTGTCCGCCCTCCTTCAGCGGGCGGGTCTTGCGCGGGGCTTGCGGAGGACGGTGTTCGGGGCGGCAGCGATGGTGCAAGGGCACCGCCCCACCTGCGACCCCGCAGGGCCGCTCGCGTTCCCCGCCCCGGTTCTCCCCGTAAATGCTCTTCCTCCGACAAAACGGGTCCTAACGCCTAGCGCTGCCAGGGCGGGGGCGAGAGGCGGCCCCCCGGTGGACGCAGCTCCGTGACGCGCGTGCGCAGGCTTCCCGTGCGTCCACACGGCCGGGAGCTGCTGCGTGTGCAAACTGGGAAGCCAGCTCAGTGGCTCTTAAGACGAATGACGTGGGGCTGGACGCCCTGGACGGGGGCGCGGCCCCTCCCCCAGGGCCAGGCTCACGGTCATTTGCTGCCTTTGCCAAGGAATTGCGTGGGAATGTCACGCCAGCTGCTGAAACTCCCTCATTTGTGGCTTCTTCCCCGCCTCTACGAGGACACTGTGGCTGCGCAGATAAAGAATTGGTTGCATCGGAGGAGGATGATTTCCTAAAAGTATCCCTAGAGATTTAATTAAAAACCATTTTTAAAACCATTTTTTAATTTTTTGCCAGGATTGAACGAAGCTCGCTTCCTTGATCGACATGCCAGACGGAAGGGCAAGTCCCTTCTCAAGGCCAGCCCCCCTCCCCCCCCCCCCCCCCCCACCAAGGGGCCCGTGTGAGGCTCCCTCCGCACGGAGCGCCCCGAGCGGCACAGGAGCCTGACGCGTCAGCCACGAGAGAACGCACGCCACAACCTGCAACGCGCTCCCGCACCCCTGGCTTGTGTTTTGAGTATTTCCAGAGTTTCCGCAAGGGTAAACGAAAACCAACCACTCCAGAGGCTTCCAGGCTTTCAGTCCTAAGGCAACGGTGCCGCCAAGCACCGCCCTACAACTTGAGAGGAGGATAGGGGACTCACGTACTCAGGTTTCTCTAGACCCATGACATCCTGTACCATTCCCAGCACCTGTCACCAACTGCTAAGGTGTCAGAAACAGAGTAGGGAAACTCGACCTAAATGGTTAGCGCAGGTCTCCTGAGAGCATCAGCCCTCCAGGGCAGGGCCGGGGCACCGGGCACTCAGGGAAGGCTGGTGAGATGAAGGGGGCGCTGACTCAGACGCTTTAGTAAGTGACCTTCCATGGTCTTCTTTTGATTCCCTTTCCTGAAGTAAAAGTAAGAGCCTTTCTTAAATGCAAACGGGCCAAAATAAAATCCAGGACGTTACACACGGTATGTTGAAGCAGAGTTGGTGGTGAAAAAAAGCAAAGCTTTCTCCAGTGAAGGATAAGCAGCTCGAAACGAGGCGTTCCTCAGCCCCTGCAGCCTCGTTCTGCTTCAATATCAAGGTTCTGAATGGTCTGACAAGCACTTCTCAAGTACCTACTTAGATCTTTTCAGTATCTAGAAAATACTCCTACGGCCATGTTAGCAAAGCTTCCCACTGAATAAGACTCCTACAATTTTTACCTTTAACATTTTGTTTTCATATGAAAGGAAAGTCTTGTTTTGCATGTTGGAGAAACTGGGTATTTTTGACATTTCTGGCATCTCTGTTCTGTTGAAATTTAAGGAGGTAAGCAGCATGAATACAAAGTTAGGATTCTGGAATAACAATCCCTTTGGACTTCAAAACCGCATTACACCACACAAATTGCACTTTTTCTTGCTCTGTAGTCTCTAGCGGGATCCCTCCCAAGCACTTTAGGAAATCAGGAGTTACCAGTGCAGCCCAGAGCCATTTCCATCTGGATGTCTGCAAACGATGAGGAAGGAGAGCAGTGGACAGAATTAACAAAGGCGATCAACCTGTGCAGGGTGGCTCAGACTTCTAAAGTTTATGCAAAATAACATCGCAAAACCACAGGACCCCACCCCCTGCCCACACGGGGCAGCGCCTAGAACGAGCGGTGCGCATCTGAGGCAGAAAGGCCGAGGCTCCAGGACAGGGGTGGCGGTGGGTGGGGCAGCTCCTCCTCCACTTCTCTGTCTCATCCACAGTGGAAGTTAGCGAACGAGTCACTTGAAGTGCACGGTGAACCCTACCGACGTCACACATGACAATTACCTACAAACTGACGGTGAGCCTAAACATAAGAGCAGAAACTATGAAAAGTCTTTGAAGAAAACCTAAGTGTAAATCTTCATGACCTTGGGCCCGGTAATGATTTCTTAGATAGGATATCAAGAGAGCATGCAATAAAGAACAAGTTAATGAGCCAGATTTCAAAAGACACCATTAAGAGAAAAGACAGACAGGGAGAAAAAAACGACTATAAATCATATCCCTGGTAAAGGGCTTGTATCCAAAATATATAAAAACCTCTCACGATTCAATCAGACAACAAATACCCCAATTAAAAGATGGGCAAAGGACCTGAACAGACATGTCACCAAAGAAGATACAAATGGCCAACACGCAGGAGAAAAAATGTTCACCCTCCTCAGTGAAATGCGGACCAAGCCCCCAGCGAGCCAGCGTTTCCCACAGAGTGGACACCATCAGAACGACAAGTCCCGTGGAGGTTATGGAGGAGCCAGAACCCTCGCACGTGGCCGGTGGGAGCGCAGGATGTGTGGCCACTGTGGGAACAGTTTGGCACGTTCTTAAAATACTGAGCGTGGACTCGCCACGTGGCCCAGAAGTCCCACTGCCGAGAGAGATGAAAACGTCCGTCCACGCGAACACGTGCGAGTGAATGTTCAGAGCAGCGCTGCCCCCGATAAGCAAAGCGTGGAGCTCGTCGGTGAAGAAGTCGCGTGTGCAGCGTCTGCACTCACTGGAGCGCTCGGCACCGCAGAGGAAGAAAGTCCCGGGGCGTGCAAGGGCCCGGATAAGCCTCAGAAGTACCAAGCTCAGTGAAGGAGGCCGGACGCAAAAGACCACGTACAGTCAAATTCGTCTGAACGGCATGCCCGGAAAGGGCGAGCTATCAGAAGAGGTGGCTGAGTGGTCACCTACGGCTCGGGAAGGGGGATCCAAGCGGATACGAGGCTTCTCCGTGGAGGGGTGTTCTGAGACGGACTGTGAAGACGGCCGGCTGTACAAACGTACAACTGATTACGGAGAGTCACCTAACGGTATCCGTCCAAGATCAGGTGAATTCTACCTCAGAGCTGTTTGAAAGAGCTGAAATGTTTTTAAAAAATCTAAGTGTATAATCCTGCTGTGATGCCAGCGTTCTCTGGCCATTCATCTCTCGAAGGGGACTACCGCCCAGGAGGGAAGGTGAACGCACAACGTGCCGGAGAAATGAGTCTCCCAGAGTCAGCCGTTCGGTGTCAGCTTCCGAAAAGATCTCAGGAAGCTTTAAGCTCAATCTTTTAAAAACTTAATCGCAAAAAAGAAACCAAAGAACACCATCAATGACATATACTTTGGGCTAGTTTAGAGAACTAACTGCTGGAAGGTCACCTTCTGCCAAAGATGCTTTCTCCTCAAGAGCTCATTCGGCGGTGCCTACCACTCACCTGTCACCTCTCCATCCTGGGGTACACATCGATGGCCTCCATCCAGCATGCGGTAACGAGGCTTACCCTTTCACCCTCCCACACTGCCCGGGTGACGTAGGAGAATTTAAAGGGGCCCTCTTGCATCCTGAGTGGTGTTTCCTTTGTCTGCTTCACTCTTCACGAAAACCCAGGAGGTCCTAGGTCCTGAAGGACGGCGCCGGTCTCTAGTGCATCTGACTGCACCCCTTTGGTACGGGAACACACGAGTGAGAGCAACACACCTCTGTCTCAGGTAACGTCTAGGACCTGAAGCTGATAACCATTAAGAGACAGTATAACTGAACTTTCCTAAAATAAACCATTTATTGAAAAAAGAACCTTTTTCTGAAATTTCATTAATCAGCCTTTGCGTAACAAGCCCGTGGCTTGCCAACGACAAAAGGGTAAGGTTTCACAGTCAGTGCACTCGACAAACAAGAAGTTTAACAACAAGGCCCAGGACACCGATAACACTACAACTGCTTTTGAACCTGGGAAGGTCAAAAATACTACACTGACGTCACGGTCCTCAGTCACACGAGAAACAGGTGACAGAGGCGATGGTCCGTGTACAGTAGTAATGGCACTTAACATGCAGCTTCTTTACCTCGTGGACACCGTCACGCGGAAGGGCCCCGCGCCGCATCGAACAGACAGGAGCAGCAGGACAAGTGACGCTTGTCGCCTGTGCAGTCTTCAGTCTTGGAAGGTTAAAAAGGCTTACACTGCTTCTCGGCACAGTCTCTATGTAAATATTACATACAGTAGTGATTGAGAGAATCCGAGCACACACACCACCAGGCCACAGACCGACTGGCTTCATTCTTCATCTGTGCAAACCTGTGAGGGAGGCAGGAGAGAGCTGAACACGATTCACGGTCCCTGCACAACTCACGGTGAGTCACTGCCGCCGCCTCCACGTTCCCAGCGCTGAGCCGGCGGGGGGAGGCTCGGCTGGTGCGGCGAGTAAGGTCAGAGCTAAGTCACTGCTCTGTCGCCTGACCACTGAAAGCGGTAAGAGTCTGTCTGTATGCTTTATAACAAAGAAATTAGTGTCTTTTTAATCACAGATCCTTAATATCTACAGAGCAAATCCAGCTGTCTGTTCCCTAATTCCACCCACCCATGAACGTGGTCACTCCTCTCTTCCGCATCGTCCTTTCCTCTATCGGGGGCTCCCCTGCAAGGCCCTTCCAGTGTTGTTTTCCCAGGGTTTCACGGGCACCCCACTTCTCCCTGGAATACTCTCCCAGCAACGTTCTGTCTCCCGGGTCTGCATCTGGGCCCCACTCTCTCCTGGGCGTGGGCCCACAACACCTACGTGCCCATCTGAAGTCTGAGCAGACGTTCCAAACGCACCTCGACCGTGATCTGCCACAGACAGAACCGCCACCTCCATGACTCAGCACCCCGCCAGCTGCCTCTGTACCCCTCTTGGCCAACGGGGTCTCTAACCTGGTGACCCAAGCCGGGGCCTGGGAGCCGTCCTGGACCCCACCCTCACTCGCCTTTCTCAGCTCATCAGCTACTTGGTGGTGGCCATTTTAACCCCTAAATATTGCTGATAATTCGCCCCTGACCCCCCATGCCCAGCCTATTAGCTGTATCAGCAACTTCCTCACTATTCTGTTGCCAGAAGGATCATTCTAAAGCACTATTTACTATTATGCTTATAATAAAACTGAAATTCCTTCACGTGGCGCCTGCTTACTTTTCCAGCCTTACCTTTTACCAGTTTCCACATCCTAGGATCCATCTACACACACAGTTCCTTGACTGTTTTACCCTCTTCACCCTGCCATACCCCTCCCTCCCTGCCTGACCCCTCCAAACCCTCCCACACAGCTCAGGCATCTCATTCCAGAGCAAGCAATACCTGAGATTACCTAGCTGGATTAAACTGCTCTTCTCAGTGACCCCACAACATAGCACGCGTACCATTATCACAGCTCTGAACATATGGACTGCTCAGTCATTACTAACTCCGTCTCTACTCTCCCAGAATTTAGTCATTACTAACCCTGCCTCTACTCTCTCCTAGTAGAACTCAGTCATTACTAACCCCATCTCTACTCTCCTAGATTTGAGTCATTACTAACCCTGTCTCTACTCT